>NC_050578.1:3611630-3891630 GCF_011100635.1 Trichosurus vulpecula
ATAATGTAGAATTAACTTTAAAGTATATCGTGCTGGTCATTAAACATCCACCAGCACAGCTCTGCTTGCTTATAACCTTAAATGGCTTTAGAGTGACCTCAGCCAGCCCTGCACAGTGTCTGGAACATAGTACATGCTTAATAAAAGCTTGTAGACTTGGTGAGTTCTAGTGCGACCACACTGTTCAATGGTCCCTGTCCTCTGTGCAGAGCCAAGTATTAGACATTCTGTTAGATTTGTAAGGACCAGCTCTACCTTCCCCATCTCCAGTGCTCCCCCAATGATCCCATGACCAAGGTACGCATTCATTTTCTTTAATGTACCAGGGAGAATTAATCAGAGCAGAAAGCAGAGAAGTGAACTGAATACCCATTGGAGAGGGAGCTGACCAGCCCAATGCCCAGTGGCAGCCTGGGGCAGGATGGACTTTCTGCTTCAATACCAGAGAGGTGGGGAAATGTAAATGGTGCCACAGAGGAAAAGTCTTATGGTTGGGTCGAGGAGAATTGGTCATGCCCTGAGGGCTTGGATAAAAACAATCAAGAGTTTGGAATCTGAGATCTCAATGGCAGGCATCACTAAGCTCCCTGAGAGGGGTGTGAACTTCCACTTGGCCCCCTAGCAGGGTCCCCTAAGCCACCACAGGTGAACTCCAGGAAAGTTTCCTCCATCTGATAAATGAAAAGCTTCTGCCTGACCCAGATGACCTCGAAGAGCTCCCAGAGTCTTTGAAGGGACTCAAGAAGTATGTGGGACCAGACTTCCGACACAGCACATTGATGCTCCAGCCTTGGACCGTCTGCCTTGAATCCCCGTGGCGAAGGAGGAGACTGGGCGGGGGTGCTGATCTTTGATCACAACAAACTCCAATCAATTCTGAAAAACCCAAAGCAGGGATGACACATGAAATGAGAGTGGAAACCAAGGCAGCTGACAGGCCTGCTCATCATAATGACTGACCACTTTATAAATTACTGTCTTTTGGTTAATGTGGTGAAATAAATATAAGCTGGACCACATGAGGAGGAGGATTGGAGCAGATGAAAGAGATTCCATGGCACAGCTTCTTTCACATGTCCTGTTGGCTTCAATTCCTCTTTCAGACTTGGAAACCAATCAGTTCTTTGATCTCAGAACAGGAATTTTCCATTGTACTTTTGGCAAAGTGGAAGTGGAGGAGGATGTGTCAGTAATGTCCACCCCAAAGATATCGAGGTTCAACGACTGGATCGAGTCTGTTTCCACACTGCTCCCAGATTGGTGGTGGTCATCTAGCCTCCAAAGTCCTTGGACCCAAACACAGGGAAACCCCAACCCTAAAACAAACGAGGGAATGATACTGGATGGGCACCCCCACGAAGGATGGGCTCCAGACCATGGAGACCCAGCTTCCAAATGGTGTCATTGGCAGAGAGGACCTGGGGGGGAGGGCTCTTCATTGGGCAACAGCTCAGAGGAAACCAAGCAACCAGCAACTAGAGAGAGGACACACAGTCTAGGGAGCATGCAACCGACCCTAAAAAGATGAAGGAAGGTGCCTCAGACTCAGAGGCTGTTCAAGATTGTGAAGAACACAGCATGGAACTGGGTCATAACTGAGAGGTCCCATGACCCCAGTGGTGTGCTGGAGTCAGCTGGTACCTGCTCAGCAGCTGATCGTTAAATTTTCAGTGTAGGGGCTTATACTTCAGAAATCAGCAAACACTATAAATCCGGGCTTTTGATTGTCTAGAATTAAGAAAGTGATGGAGAAAGTGTCAATGATGCAGATTAAACTGAAAAGCATGCCATGGATATGTTTCCCTCCATCCTAGTGGTCTATCTCCAAAGATGTGTTCTAGAATGTTTATAGCAGCTCTCTTTGTGGTGGCAAAGACCGGGAAATTGCAGAAGTCTCCATCAGTTGGGGAATGGCTGAACAAGCTGTGGTATATGACTGTGATGGAATACTGTCGTGCTCTAAGAAATGATGAGCTCTATGATGTTAGAAAAACATGGGAAGACTTCCACAAAATAATGAAGAGTGAAGTGAGCAGAACCAAGAGGGCGCTGTATACAGTGACGGCAATGTTGTTTTAAGAGCGACTTTGAGTGACTAAGTCATTTTGTCCATTATAAATACCTGAATTAACTACGAAGGACATATGAAGAAAGACGCTATCTGCATCCAGAAAAAGAACTGACAAATAGGAGTGTGGATAGAATAATTTTACATATACGTGTATATACATACATAAATATTTGTGTCCAACGGTAGCCATCTCTAGGGCGGGGAGGGGGAGAAAAAAAGAAATGTACATGATAATTTATTGTACATTTGAAAGGAACAGCAAGGTGGGCATAGTGGATTTGCAGTTTCATGTACAATCATCTCTTTATTGTGCTATGTTATGGACATTTTTGCCCATAAATTAAAAATAAAATAAAATAAAAATATTTACTAATTGCCTACTATGTGCCAGGACCTGTGCCAGGACTGAGGATACAAAAAGAGGCAAAAGACAGTCCTGCCCTCAGCGAGCCTACAATCTAATGTGGGGACAACATGCAAACAAATCTATACAAACAAGCTCAATGCAGGATAAACAGGAAATAATGAACAGCGGATTGGGAAGACTTCCTGCAGAAGGTGAGGTTTTAGTTAGGATTCCAAGGAAGCTGGGGAGCTCAGTAATTAGAACAAAAGGGGGAGTATCCCGGGCTGGGGGACTGCCAGAGGAAATGCCCGGAGCCAAGAGAGGGAGGGTCTTAGTGAAACTGCGGGGACCCCAGAGGGAAAGAAAGGGAAAGGCAGTGACCTGGCCATTAAAGGCCCCAGGAAAAAGCATTGAGGCAGCATTAGAAGGATGAGCCAGGGCAACAGGTAGAACCAGCATGGGACATTTTTTAAATAAACCTTGATTTTCTATAAGGTAGAACCCCTGCCCTAGGTGCTGTGTTGTTGACAGCATCAAATTGTAATTGGTGTAAATAGTTGAAAATAGTTCTTCGCTTCTAACATTCACTCTGATCCAGGGTCCGAGACTCAGAGACATAATTCTCTCTGCCCACAAAGGCGTGCAAAATGGTGTCTGAAAAATCTATAAGCAAAAATGGTACAGAAGTGATCACTGCTATATACAGGAATGGGTGACTGGAAAGATTCCCCCTCCTCCCCCCATTACCTTCCCACCCCCACCCCCCACCCCGCCCTGGCCCTGGACAGTCCCCGAACCTATCCCAGATGGCCCAGCAGTGGGAAAACCTACCACCTCAGGGTTCCGCATCCCCCTTGGCTTTTCCCTTTGTCTCCTCCTCAGTCTGGGCACCCAGAATCCATCTAGGAGGCTACCTAAGTTCTCATGGAGCTTGGAGAAGCTGGGAGTCACCAACCCTATTTTTTCCTGGGAGATGGAGGAGCATCAGGCCTTACCATGTGCCTGTCTCTATGCCCTGCAGTCCCCCAGCACCACCATTGTACCTACGGTGGCCTTGCCACCCACCACACTGCTGCACTTGAAGAATTCTAATCCTTTCTATCCACCCTGCAGCCAGACTTTCTATTACAGGTGGTTTTGCCCAATTAGAGTTGAGGCGTTCCTGAGAGCAAGGACTATCTGGCTCTTACAGCTTGTGGTTAGCCCATAGGAAGCCCTTGGCAAATGCTTATTTCTTCCTTCCTTCCTTCCTCCCTTCCTCCCTCCCTCCCTCTCTCCCTCCCTCCTTCCCTCTCTCCCTCCCTCCCTTCCTTCCTCCCTCCCTTCCTTCCTCCCTTCCTTCCTTCCTTGCTTCCTTCCTTCCTTCATTCTTTCCTCCTTCCCTCCCTCTCTCCCTCCCTCCCTCCTTCCCTCTCTCCCTCCCTCCCTTCCTTCCTCCCTTTCTTCCTTCCTTCCATAATGTATACTATACAGCCATGCATGCCCCTTTGCAAATGACTTCTCCTTCCTCCACTGTAGTCATCTGATGATGCTAACTGGAGCAGGATCATAGAGGGTAACCAAGCAGTGGAGTGCATGGGATTGGAGACTGAGGACCTGGGTTCAAATCTCACCTCTGTCACTGTGTGACCTTGAACAGGGCACTTACTCTCAGTTTCTTTATATGCAAAATGAGAGTTTTAAGCAAGATGGCCACTGAGGTCCACATGTGTGTATGTATACATGCATATGTCTATATCTATCTATCTCTACCATTTTGTATTCCTATAATTAGAGGACTGGCAGTCTTGCCATGTGAACATCGGTTGACAAGATTGGGGATGTTTCTCTTGGAGGGAAGACTCAACACCTGGCTTCAAGAATCTCGAGGAGTTTTGCTGCATAACCTTGGGTATATTTTTTCCTCCAGAGAACTTAGCCTGAAGTCAACAGATATGGGTTCAAATCCCACTCTAGACTTTTACTACTTGAATGACCTTGGGTAAATCACTTAGGCTTTCAGTGTCTTGGTTTCCTTTCCTGTAAAGTGTGGACAGTCATCCATCCTGGCAGATCCTCTCATACAGGGTGCTTTTGAGGAAAACTCTTTGAAGACTTTAACTTGCTGTGGAAATGAGGCTGGTTATTATTAGAACCTGATCAAGACCATGAAAGTTAGTATCCTTTCTAACCTAAATAGTCTTGGTTCCTCTAGAACAAGGCTGTCCATCATGGTGAGCAGGCAGAGGACAAAAAGGCTTTATCATGGCTTGATCTAACCGCTAATTCATACCCAGGGCATTGACTCTCTAGGCCAAGCATTCTCAACCTGCGGTTTTAAGGGTCCCAAGATGTCTAAGGAGCCTATGGACAGATTTCAGGGTTTCTGTGAATCTGATCTTTTAAAAATATTTGAAGAGTCATATTCCAGTACAGTTGGATTCCTTTATATTCCTCTGGAGTGTCTCTGATACATTTACAAGCCTCATTCTGAGGATTCCCTGGGCTTCATCAGACAACATGGGGAAGGGTTCCAGGACACTGAGAAAGTCAGGAACCCTGACCTTGGATAGCAATCTTAACTAGGAGAGCACCTGGGGCTTTGTTCCCAGATGCTCAAAGGCAGGAGGAGAGCATAGCACTTGTACTCTCAGCAGCATAGAAACAATTGAGCTTAGTGCTTAGGTTTTGGGGTCTGAAGGGGTTTGTTTTGTTTTGTTTTACTGAACTTATGGTTTTATCAGTGGAGGCAGCACCCAGTGAGGAATTTTCTCTACCAAAGAAGATCTCTGCAACTATATTTTTTGAAAGTTGCCTCTGGCACTGCATGGTTAAATGACTTGACCAGGGTCACACAACCAATATGCATTGGGGTAGGACTTGAATCCAGGTCTTCTTCACTTTGGGCTCAGATCTCTATCCACTATACCATACTGCTTCTCAGCACACATTATTAGGTATACCTCATTAAAATAGAAAGCTATCGCACTCACCCAAAGCAGGCTTCAGTCTCACTTTGAATAAGTTCTTTTTTGGCTCAGTCCATTCTGCTCCCGTCCAGAATCCTAGCGCTGGCCATTGTCTCTAGGTATCTGTCTCCCCAAACAAGGCCTTATGTCCCCAAGGGTGGAGGGCCAGAATATCCAGGAATACCTCTGTCTCTACAGGGGTCCCCTTGGCTTCTCTTATCCAGGTCACACCCACTCAAATTCCAAATAGTTTGGCCAACTATTCTTTTTAAAAAATATTTGATTTTTCCCAATTACATGTAAAAATATGTTTAACATTCATTTTTAAAATCTGACTTTCACGGGCAGCTAGGTGGCGCAGTGAGTAGAGCACCAGCCCTGGAGTCAGGAGGACCTGAGTTCAAATCTGGCCTCAGACACTTGACACATGTACTAGCTGTGTGACCTTGAGCAAGTCACTTAACCCCAATTGCCCTGCCAAAAAAAAATCTGAGTTTCAAATTCTTCCCCCCTTCTCTCCTTCCCCCCTCCCTGACATGGTAAACAACTTGAGATACACACACACATACTGTGCCAACTATTCTTAACATACCATCTTAGTAAATGCCTTTGCTGAGGGCTCATTGAATCTCCTGGTTGAGTGTTAATGGAAAGCACACTGGCGGGGGCTCATGGACTACAGTGAGAACTTGAGGTAGCAGCCACCCTTGGGGGAATCCATTAGTGTAAATGCAAGTTGCAAGAGGAGCCCACAGGGATTGTTACATATACTTCAGGGAGCCCAAAGTACTGTTTCGAGTTCGTAGGCAGGCCAAAGAGAGAAGGAAAGAAAAGATGTTGCCCCTCCATCCAAACTCCAGGCACTTTCTCTGACTGTCCCCCATGCCTGGAATGCTCTCCCACCTAGTACCTTCCCTGGCAAGAAACCCAACTGCAGTCCTACTCTGGAAGCCTTTCCCAGTCCCCTTTTGTTGGTTATTTCTAACTTGTCCTTTCTGTGTCTTATTTATTACGTAGTTATTTGTATTTTGTCTCCCTCATTAACTCTCTGCTCCTTGAGGCAAGGACTGACTTTTGTTTTTCTTTGTCTCTCTAGCACTTAGCACTAAATGCTTGTTATAAGAGGCAGCCACTGACACGGTGGATAGAGCACTGGGCCTGGGGTTAGGAAGATCTGAGTTCGAATCCAACCTCTGACACTCTGACCCTGGGCAAGTCACTTAACTTCTTTGACTCCACTTGCCTCACTTCCCTCAACTGTAAAGTGCAGAGGATGACAGCACCTGCCTTCCAGGGTTGTTGTGAGGACCAAGCAAGAAAATATGTATAAGGCACTTAGCATAGAGCCTGGCACACAGTAGGTGTTCCACAAGCACTTATTCCCTTCCCTCATTGACGGATGGCATACTGCTGCAGTGCTCAGAACGAAGTCAGTGGTAACCAGTCGGCCTCCCAGCTAAGCCCTCTGTGAAGTCCTGTGTTCAGTCTGGGTGCCACCTTTTGGAAGGCCATTGACAATCTGGAGAATATTCACAGAAGGGAAGGGTGACCAGGATAGTCAAGGCATTGGAGAGCAGGCCATAAAGATACCTACCAAAGGCATTGGGGATGTTTAAGCTTGACAAGAGGAGGCTTGGGAGCTGAATATGCAGCTGTCTTCACGTATCCCAACAACTGGCCCCTTGGAGAAGAGGAGGACTTAGCTTTGTCCTGCTAGGCTGCAGAGGGGAGAACTGGGGTGGGAGCACTTGTGTCCTGAGGCCAAATCTGGCCTCTGACTCTCCTGTGACATTTGAGGGCTTGGATGACCTCAGAGGTTTCTTTCAGCTCTCCATCTGGGGTCATCTGGCCTCCACAGACCATTCCGGCTCTCAGATTCAGTGATCTGATAAATGGCTGGTTTTGCTCCATCCTGTATATTTTGTGTAGACAAACCCAGCCCGATTGTTGCCCCACATATTTTTAGCTACAGCATTTACAGGAATGAGCCTTCCGTTACTGGGTTGCCCCTCCCATCCCCACGTGACTCTGCTCAGGTTGTGCTATTCCCACGCTCTCCACCATAAAAATACACTCCCCTCCAGCTGCCATGTAACCAGTGTGCATTGCAGTCTATTCTAGGGTCTTGCTGCCCCAGATTTGGTCCATGGTCAAACTCTGTTTGCCGGTCTTTTTTTGGTAGTCTCTGTCTCAGGCTCTGGGCCCTGGAGGCAAATCCTTTTGCATGGGGCTCCCTGGTAGAGGCACATCCTTTGTGTTGTTCCTGCCCATGTTGATGGATGACAGACTGAGGAGCTGGATTGATGTCTCCCCATCGGAATTCTGTGAATTAATGGGATGAAGAAGGCTGGGGGTTGGGGGGAGGCAGAAGGAGACAACAGAGTCAACCCAGAGCTGAGAGAGACCCCAAAGGCTGTCTAGCCCAACCTACAGGAGAACAGGACCCTTCCCCCTTTCCCTCTCCCTACAACTAACTGAATTGGAATCGGAAGACCTAGGTTCGAATTCCACCTCTGTCACTCACCACGTGATCCTCGGCAAGCCTTATCACCTCTCCGAGCCTCAGTCTCCTCATCTGTAAAATGAACAGTTTGGACAAGACCACCTGTTGACCTACCTTCCAGCTCTGTTAATAACAATGGCTGGCGACGCGCCCGGCCCTGTGCTAAGCACTTTAGGAACATCACCTCGTATCGTCCTCACAACAGCTCTGGGAGGCAGATACTTATTTTTTCAAATTTTTAAGTAAATTTGTTTTGTTTTTTTTAGTTTACAACACTCAGTTCCACAAGTTTTGGGTTCCAAATTTTCTCTCCCCCTGACTCCGGAGAGGGCGTGTAAGCCAGCGTAGGTTCTCCATACACCTCCACGTTGAGCTCATTTACATAATAGACTCGCTTTATAACCAATGGAATGAATCATGAGAAAGGAGAAACAAAACCAAAAAAGAAGGGAAAAAAAAACAGAGAGCAAATGTTTGCCTCGGTCTGCCTTCAGACTCCGCATTCTGTCTCTAGATGTGCACGGCTTTTTCCATCGTGAGTCTTTTGGAGCTGTCTTTGAACCTTGCACTGATGAGAGGAGCCAAGTCTATCAAAGTTAGTCCTTACAGATACCGTGTGTCTGTAATTGTGTGTAATGACCTCCTGGTTCTGCTCCCCTCACTCTGCATCAGTTTGTGTAAGTCTTTCCAGGTTGTTATGAAGTTCGTATCTTCCCCATTTCTTATAGCACAGTAGTATTCCATTACATTCATACGCCGCAGCTCGTTCAGCCGTTCCCCAATTGATGGGCATCCCCTTGATTTCCAATTCTTTGCTACCACAAGAAGAGCTGCTATAAGTATTTTTGTACATACGGGTCCTTTCCCACTTGTGTGATCTCTTTGGGGTACAGCCCTAGGAGTGGTACTGCTGGGTCAAAGGGTACGAACATTTTTACAGCCCTTTGGGCATAGTTCCAAATTGCTCTCCAGAATGGCTGGATCAGTTCACAACTCCACCAACAACGTAACAGTGTTCCAATTTTCTCACATCCTCTCTAGCATTTATCATTTTCCTGTTTTGTCATGGTAGATGCTATTATTATTATTATTAATACATTTTACAGTTGAGGAAACTGAGGCAAGCAGAGGTTAAGTGTCTTGCCCAAAGTCACATAGCTAATAAGCGTCTGAGGCTGGATTTGAACTCAGGGCTCCCTGACTCCAGGCCCAGGCCTCTCTCCACTGTGCCACTAGCTGCCTAGGAGGCTATGACCACCAACAGTTGATTATCCAGGCTTTGCTTAAGAGCTTCCAACGACGGGGAGCTCATCGCCTCTCAAAATAGCCCTTTCCAGTTTGGGCACGCTTCATCGGAGGAAGTTTTTTCTTCCTTCGGTCCAGACTAAACCCGTTTGAGAGTTGGCGGTTCTGCCAGCTTGGAGTGTACCTTAGATGCCATCCCTGTGCCAGACGTGTTCACTTAATTCTTTTCATTGCCTCGAGGAAAGACCCAAATTACTGTGATATAAAAACAACAGATATTATAAAAATAATAAAATGCCGCATGAATACAGGGGGTTATTATTTACTTGAAAGTATTCAAAGTAGAATTTTTTTTTTGGCAATTGGGGTTCAGTGACTTGCCCAAGGTCACACAGCTAGTAAGTGTCAAATTTAAACTCAGATCCTCCTGACTGCAAGGCCGGCGCTCTGTCCACCGCAGCGCCACCTAGCGATCCTAAGTATAATTTTTAAAAATGTTTGCCTCTGCTTCTCTCCTGTTCCCGGCTCTGTCCTCTTGGACCAAAGAGGACAAATCTTATCCCTCTTCCTCAAGACCCCTCTTCAAATTCCTGTGCTCCTCACGACCGCCTGATGGCCATACTTAGTCCGTAGTTCTCCCCTGGGAAGAGCCAACCGGAAGGCTTCTTTCGGATGTCCATCCCAGGACCTAGTGAGCCTCAGCCCCAGGGCTGGTTAACTCTGCCCCCAGAAGCAGGCCTGTGAGTTGGTGGTCAAGGTCTTTGCGCGTTTCTGGTAGAGTACTCCCGGGTGTATTTAAGTGAGTGAGATGAAACGGGGACTCCCCCTCCTCTGCTCTGACCACTGACCTCACTGGCTTCCTTTAAGTCCCAACTAAAAGCCCCGCTTCTGCAGGAAGCCTTCCCCAGCCCCTCTTCATTCTAGGTCCTTCCCTCCGGTCATCGTTTCCTGTTTCTCCTGTACGTATCTGGTTTGCACATCTCTGTTGCCGTTTTGTCTCCTTATAAGCTCCTTGAGGTCAGAGACTGTTTTTGGTCTCTTTTTGTATCCCACTCCTTAGCACAGTAGGTGTTTTCATTGTTTGTTGACTGACTCTTCCTCACCAGCCATCCCCTCCTCCTACTTTCTGACTCTCTTTCTTGTCTTCTCCCACTAGAAGGTAACCTCCCAAGAGCAGGAACCATCTTGCTTGCTTCTCTTTGGTTTCCAGAGCTTAGCACGGGGCCTGGCCGGTGACATGCACTTGATACATTTCTAGATAGAGCATCTGGGGCTCTCTGGGAGAAAGAGGGGAGAAAAGTGTTAGAAGACGTAGGAGATGAAGAAAAAAAAGAGATCAGGAACAGTATTTTGCTTTTTTCCAATTACATGTAAAGAGAGTTTTCAAAATTGTTGTAATGGAAGGGAAGAGGAAAGGGAATGAGTGAATTTGCTCTCATCAGATTTGACTTAAGGAGGGAATAACATACAGGGCCCTTCCAAGTTCAGGTTCCTGGATCTTTTCTGGGCCTTCATTGACTCACCTATAAAGTGAAGGGAGTGGCTCTGTAAGGTTTCCTCCAGCTCACACCTTCTATAATCCCATAATTAGCACCAGCTTAAGAGTTGTTCAGATCCCAGAAACCATTTTCATTGTGGCTTCTGAAAGGCCTAAGAGTGCCAACTGAGTTGGGCAATTTTAATGAAACAGACACAGAGCTAGTTCCCAAAATTCAGGACCATGAGTGAATAAACGAGCATCTATTAAGACCCTACTATGTGCCAGGTAACCAGAGTCAAGGTACTAGGGACACAAAGGCAAAAATGAAAAATGGTTCTTGCCCTTGAGATAACAATATTTGTGTACACATTGCCAGCCTCAAAAGCGCCATATAAAACGTAGCTGTCCCTGTAAGTCTCTCAGGAGGATGGTTAAAATTAGCTAGTATTTATATAGTGCTTTAAGGATTATCAAGTGCTTTACAAATAGCATCTTGCTGCATCCTCACAACCACCCTGGGAGGGAGGCAGTATTTCTGTGCCCATTTTACATGTAAGGAAATTGAGACAGAGGGTAAGCAGTGACTTGCCCAGGGTCATACATCCAGTAAGGATCTGAGGTTGGATTTGAACTCAGCTCTTCCTGAGTCTAAGCCCAGGGCTCTATCCACGGAGCCACCTAGCGGCCAACATGGGTTGCAAGGTTGAATTGAATCTTACCCCAAAGTTTAATAAGACTTTGACTCATGAAGCACAGAAACAAGTTATAGATAGTCACTAAACAAGGGCTGGATTGGGAAATGGCAGAGGAGCAGACAGGGGAGGAGAAGCTTCAGGGGACCCTCCCCATGGAGACATTGTCAGCCCTTCCCCCGACAGGGCCAAGAAAGAGGCAGCAGCCCAGAATGTCTCTTCTTCTCCTCTCCCCATCTCCCAGTTTTATTGATTAGAAAACTGAAGACCACAGAGGTCATTAGCCCAAGGATAAAAACATTCGTATAGGGCTTTAAGACTTACAAAACATTGTCTTATTTCATCCTCACAATAACCTCGAAAGGTTGGTGCTATGATTATCTCCATATTACAGATGAAGAAACTGAGGCAGGCAGCGGTTAAGAAGCCAGCTTAGCTACCTGGCAGGAGGCTCAGATGCAGAGCCAGGGAGGGGACAATCTGACTGCACTGTGGCCCATCGGGCCACAGGCTGGGGGGACTCTTGTGATGGACCCTGAATTCCACATTTCAAGAAGAGTGCTGCTGAACTGGAGGATGCCCAGGACAGTGACAGGGCTGGACGCTGTGCCCTCTGAAGAGCTATTGGCACAACCAGACATGGTGCCCCTGGAGAGGACAAGGCTGGGTACAGGACAGAATGATCGCCCTGCTGACATGTGTGTCTCATGAAAGGCCTCGCCTTCGCCCCAGGAGCAATGGTGTGAGCTGGGGAGGGAAGTCCCAGGGAAGGGGCTTTCAGCTACAATTGGGAGAAACTTTCTAACCAGAACAGCCACCTTCAAGAGTAACGCCCTGCCATCGGTGGAGGTCTGCAAGGAGCTGTCAGACCATCTTTGTGGGGATGTCACGGACAAGGTTAAGGAGCATGCTGGCCCAGATGACAGCCAAGGTCCCTTCTCCCCTCACATTCTAGAATTCTGTGAATTGTGAACACAAGTTTAACATGTTTGGGGATTGCTATCCCAACTAGTTAAGATGAAGCAGATCGATCTTTCTTAAAAGGCTCATAAAAAGAATTCTGACACGTCATGTTGCTATTATAACATAACATTCTGATGACTTAAGTGGTAAATGAATCAGAAACATATGGAATCCACCTCTCTTCCAAGGCCATGAGTGAGCCTTCCAAATTGGAAGGGCAAGTCTTCACCACAGAGATGCCTTGAGTCCCAGAATGATTCAGCAGAGTGGAAAGGTCACGGGCAGAGGCCCTGAGGTCACGGACATGCTCGTGTGACCATGGGCACTTCCCTTCCCAGGCTTCAGCTTCCTCCTCTATGAAAGGAAGAGATTGGATTAGATAATGTCTAACATCCCCCGTAGCTCCAAAATTCTCTGAAATGTAGACTTCAAAGACTTCAAAACCAGTTTATCCTGGTGTTCACTGCAGTCAACTCAAATCATCAAATGTTAAGAAAGCATGGCCTGTGTGAAGTGACATTTGCTAGCTACGGGGCTCATTCATTTTAAATTTCAAACACTCTTGAATCTCTGAGCTTTAAAAGCACGGATGGTTTCCTGTGTCTTTTTGTGTCCCCAGCACAGGCACAGAGCCCTGTACAGAGAACGTGTTCGATGGATATTTGTGCATATTAATAGGGCTTCTGCAGCTGACCGGGCTGATCGGTCCCCGCTCCACCATAGCCTGCAAGAATGGCTGGGCTTGGTTATTTAGCCGTTCTTCTTGTAGCGGCAAAGAACCGTAAATTAAAGAGATGCCCCTCAGTTGGCAAATGGCCGAGCAAGGGGCATATGATTGTGATGGAACGCTATGATGTTATAAGAAACGACAAGGGGGTGTTTCCAGAAAAACCTGGGAAGATCGATGAGCTGACGTGAAGTGAAGTGAGCAGAACCAGGAGACCATTGCACACAGGGTCTTAATGCTGATCAATCGAGGAAAGACTTAGCTATTCTGATCAATGCAACGGTCTGTAATAATGCCAGAAGACTCATAGTGAAAGATGCTATCCACCTCCGGAGAGTACAGATGGAAGGATTCTCTTTTTACCATCCTTATTTCTTGTGTGTGTGTGTGTGTGTGTGTGTGTGTGTGTGTGTGTGTGTCTGTGTGTGTTTTCTTTTGCAACACGGCTACTATGGAAATGTTTTGCATGACTTCATATGTATAATCGATATCATATTTGTTTGTCTTCTCAAGAGGTTGGTGGAGGGGAGGGATGGAGGTAGAAAATATGGAACTACAAATTTAAAAAAATGAATGTTAAAAACTTTTTAAAGGTAATTGGGAAATATTTAATGAAACAAATAAAAATGCATTTTAAAAAAAGAATCACTGGGCTTGGACTCCAAGAAGAGTTGAGAAAATGTACCTTCCCACCCTTCTTTACCGAGGTGGGGCACTATGGGTGTGGAATGTTTATACAGACACTGTCAGACATAGTTGAGGGATCAGTTGATTCTACTGAACTGGTTTTTTTCCTCTTTCTTTTTATTCCTTGTTACAAAGGATGACTGGCTTGGGGAGGGGCGGACAGACATATTCAGAAATAAATATAAAAACAAAGGGTGTCAATAAATATAAGATTTCTTGAAAGGGTGGTTTGCAATAAAAAGTCAAGCTTGGCCCCAGAGGAATAAAAATGAGAAGGCACGCCCCACTCTCCCTCTCTTTGTAGAGATGATGGCCTATCAATTTAGGGGAGGAAGCGTAAGTTAGACTTTTTCAATATTTTGGTTTTGTTAAACTTGTTGTTACGGAGGACAGTTAAGGAGGAAGAGCGGGATTCATTGGAAATGTAAAAGAGGTACTACCTCCAAGGTGGGATCCTCATGGAATGGCCCTCCAGCTGCCTGACTTGCCCTGGAAGCTCCTGTTCTCCCCTGCCTTGAGGATAGCAGATGTGAGGAGGGCAGGGAGAAGGCCCAGCAGGTGCCCTCCACGGTCCCTGCCCTTCTGGTCTTTCTTGGCACTCCACAACTTAGCTAGGGGCCCTTCACAATCCTGGTTGTCTTTCTCCAGACACTGTCAAGGGCATCGACATCATGCTTAAACCACAGCCCCCAGAACTGGGCACGGTGCTCCAGGTGTGGTTGGACCAGCGCCAGGTGCAAGGGGCCTATTACTTCTCTTTTCCTGGTTACGCTGCCTCTTACCATGTTCTATGACCCCATCCTAGCCCAGTGACCCCTGATTACCTGCCCTCACCCCCAAGGGGCCTTTCTGCTCTTCTCTTAAAAGCCTAGGCAGTACCTGGCAGCTACTGGACCACTGCCCCAGGAGCCTTGGGCCCTCTTATAGCTGTCCCCCTTGGCCCCCATCCTCAGCCCCTAACAACAGCTCCCTCAGTCCAGCTGGGCTCCCCACCTCCTCCTCTTCCAAGGCTGGGCTCTGAGCCCCAGGGCCTTGAGCTCTCTCCTCATCTGTCTGCTTGGGCCTGCCTTGTGAGTGTCTTCTTTGTTCCCCTTGCCTCACCTGGCCCTGTCCTGTTTTCTTGCTGTCCCCTCTGCCCAGAACAGCCAGTCAGCTTGCTCTGGGACCATCCAAGGGTAACCAAGCACTTCCATGTGTATAAATCAGGGTGACCCTTCTCTCAGGGGCTTGCATAGCTCCCCAATGCCCTTCATGAGCTTCTTCTCCGTGCACCCCTGCCTTTCTTTGCCTATGTTGGGGCTAAGGGTGTGGGTCAGTGCATACACTATCAGGCATGATGAGCAAGCCAATTGACTGAACTGCCTTCCCCCTCCCCTTGTCTTTTTTATTCTTTGTCATAAGGGTTAGCTCTCTGGGCAGAAAGGGGTGGATAGTTTGGAAAATGAAGGTGACATTAAAAACAAAAGATGTCAATGAAATTAATTTTAAAAAATCCGTTCTCCATTCCCAAGGTCCTAAGATCATAGCTAGAAGAGACAATATATTCCAACCCACTCATTTTACAGGAGAAGAAATAGGGAGGTGAAGGCACATGCCCAAGGCCACACAAGAATCAGAGGCCAGATTGGAACCCAGGACGCCGAGTCCAAGGTCAGAAGCACAGAGAGGGAGGGTGGGGGAGGCCTTGGGACAGACCAGGCAGGAGCCCAAAGCAGGGCTGCCAATCCCTCCCTGCCTCCTTCAAGAGAAGGCCCTGGCCCAGGGTCACAGAGGCAGATGGGGAATGCAAGCCCAGCCTCCTGGTTCCAATTCACTTCACTTTACTTCACTCCAATTCAACTGCAGGAACACTGAGGAATTCCAGGCCTGCCCAGGCCAGGCTTGTCAGGACAGAGAGGGACCAGAGTCGGAGAAGAGGCCCCTGCCCTGGAGGAGCTTTTGTTGGGGCGAGGGAGGATTAGACTCAGAAATCAGCCTCTATCCCCATTTAGCAGGTAAGCAAACTGAGGCCCACAGGGGCAAAGCGATTTGTCCAAGGTTAGACAGACAGTAAGTATCAGAGCTGGGATTCAAACCCAGGTTTCCTGACTGCGGTCCCACCATACTAGACTGCCTCTAACCTTAAGGGGACCTGAGAATCGGCAAGCTGGTCCTGCTCCCTGCCTAGAGGATGGAAGGCTCACCACCTTGACACCAGGCTCTTCTTCCAAAGCCACCTGATGTGGTAGAAGGGGCCTTGGAGCTCTTGAAAATGGGGAAAATTGTAAAGCATTTAGCACAGGGCCTGGCACACACATACTAGGTGCTGTAGAAATGCTTGGGCTCCCCCTCTCTGACCAAACTTGGCACTATAATACAGAAGTTTGTCTCCTTTTCTTAAAAAATAAAAAAGCAGCGGCGGGGGGGGGGGGGGGGGGGGCGGAGGTCTATGGGTGAAGAATAGTGCATACCCTGGCAAATATGGTCAATGTTTTGGTTGGTGTTGCTAGATTGGTTCTTTGTTTATTCTTTGTTACTGGGAATGACTCTGGGTAGAAGAGGAGAAAAGGGCTATTTATGAATGAGCCAAAGACACCAAGAAATAACTAAAGAAAAACAAAAGCGATGGGTACAGAGATCCTGAGGGAATGGCAAGCCCCAGTCTGGGACACGGCCAGGCTGGAATTTAAGAAGAGCAACTCCCCGTCCACGTATGCCAGCCTGGCCCCGGGCATGGACTGGGCAGGAGCCCAAAGCAGGGCTGCCAATCCCTTCCTGCCTCCAGCTTGATTCTAGCTTAGCCCCTGCCAGACCTAGAGAAGAAGCATCGCTGCCTCAGGTTCCTCCTTTTCCCCTCTTGTCATGGGTCAGGCGTCGAGGGTGGCAGCCCCGGCTCCTGTCCCCACAGCTGCAGCAGGATTCCTACAGGGCTGGGTGTGAGCAGAAGTCCCTGTCTACACAGGCCTTGACAAATAGCCCTCCAGCGACGGGGAGCTCACTACCTCCTGTTGGAGGCCAGCTCTGGGAGTCAGGAAGTTTTTCCTTTTATGGAGTTGAAATCTGTCCCTCTGCACTTCTGGCAGCTCCCCATGCTCCAAACAAGGCAAATCCTTCTTCCAAGTGTTAGCTCTTTAGACTCTTCCAGTGTGATCGTCACCATCCCCCTTGCCTTATCCTTGGTCCACAGTTCACCTAGCTATGCCTAGGAGCCATTCTATAGCCAAACCATTGTTTGGGGAATGAGACTAGCTAGGACAGTCATTGTGGTCAAGCGCAAGGGGCCAAGGGGCTGGGCTGGGGTGGTGTCTGCGGAGTAGTCGTCCTGTACCACATATTCAGTCACGTATCGCCCATTTAGGGTTTTCTTCGCGAAGATACTGGAAGAGTTTGCCATTTCCTTCTCCAGTTCATTTCACAGGTGAGGAAACTGAGACAAACAGGGTGAAGGGACTTGCCCAGAGTAAGTGTCTGACGTGAAATTTGAACTCACGAAGTCGAATCTTTCAGATTCCAAGCCCGTGTTCTATCTCCTTCAGCGCCACCTAGCGACCCTCAGAGGTAATCCTCGCATTCTTACAGAGGAGGAATGGAAGCCTGGAGAGAGGAAGGGTCTTGCCCAAAGTTAGACAAGTGGTAAGGGACGGAGCCTGGATCTGAGCCCACAATCTACATTAGGACTCAGGGTGGTACAGTGGGAAGAGAGGAGCCAAAGGACGTGATCGTAGGTAAATTACTCCCCCTCCCTGGGCCTCAGTTTCCCCATCAGTAAAACAAGGGTGTGGGACTAGCTGGCTGCCATGGCCCTGGGGGCTCTGACTCCAGATCCAGGGCTCTCTCCCCTACACCACGCCAAGATCATCTGGGGAAGGGGGACCCTGAGAGTACCCTCCATGCTGCCATGTTCTCACTTGTTTAAGGGATGTCCTCAGAGTGCAAGCATACGTTGCTCCCCTGCTTAACCAAAGGCAGCTCACCTGCAAGGATCCAACATGACGGGCAACGCCTCTCTGTGTCCAAGGCTTGGGTCAAGACCAAGGGAAGGGCTCCCGATTCCTCGATTCCTCGGCAGCTGGGTTTGTTCTTTGGCCAATCATTCAAGCCTTAGGTACCTCAGCCAACTAGTTCTCCAGGACAGTGTCACTATTCCTTTTTGTAAAGAGAGATGTTTATCTACATCTTTTGTTGTTTCCCCTTCTCTCCCTCCTCCTCCCCTAAATCAGCTAGGTTTGACTCCTCAAGTCGGAAGACCTGCCCAGGAGACTTTGGGCAAGTCTACGCACTTCAGTGCCTCCTCTGTGAAATGGTAATGATCATTCCCATCATGCCTGCCTCATAGGGTGGGAGTAAGGATCAGAGATCAGAAGTCAAAATATACGTAAAACATACAGTATCTAAAGGTACACAAAGCAGGCGCTGTGTAAATTAGAAAGCCCCATCAGCCATCATTGTGGTGGGTAGTAATCCAATTATGGCCCACCAAGCTCTTTGAGAATGCTGTCTACACCTGCTGTTCATGTCCTGTCCTATTAACTCCCTTAACTCTCCATCCTCTGGCTTCCCACCTCATCATTCCACCAAAACCGTTCTTTCCCAAGTTACCAAAGAGCTTGCTCCCAGCCTGATCTTAAACACCTCTTCTCAGCCCTCACCCTTCTTGCCCTTTCTGCATTGTTCAGCACTCTCTCTTCCTAGACTCTCTCCTCCCTGGCTTCTCGTGATTCTGTTCTGTCCTGACTCTCCCCCACCTGTCTGACTGCTCCTTCTCAGTCTTCTGGGCTGCTCCTGCACCCATGATCCACACCCTGACTGCGGGTGTTCCCCAAGGTTCTGTACTCAGCCCTCTATCCTTTCTCTTGGTGATCTCATCAGCTCCCATGGGTTCAATCACCATTGCCACACAGATGATTTCCAGATTGAGACATCCACTCTTTGTCTCGAGCCCTAGCCCCAAATCCCAAAATTGCCTCTGAGGCACATAGAGC
The DNA here is from genome assembly GCF_011100635.1 of Trichosurus vulpecula. Lineage (NCBI taxonomy): Eukaryota > Metazoa > Chordata > Mammalia > Diprotodontia > Phalangeridae > Trichosurus > Trichosurus vulpecula. The sequence continues at coordinate 3,630,254 of NC_050578.1, forward strand.
TGAAGGTCCCCCATACATCTCACTCACCATCTTCAAAACAGAGCTCATGGTCTTCCCCATCCCCAACCCTTGCCTTTTCTGGACTTTCCTAGCACTGTGGAGGTCACCGCTCATCCTCCCAGTCCCCCAGATTCACAGCCTCAGTGTCATCCCCGACATCCAATCAGTTGCTAAGACTCACCATTTCTACCTCACAACATCTCTCTCGTGTCAGCTTCTCTCCATCACACAGCCATCACCTTGGCTTGATCCCTCACCTAGATCATTGCTGCAGCCTCCTGCTTGGTCTTCCTATCTCAGACCTCTCCTCCTTCCTATCCCTTCTCCATACAATAGCCAAAGTGACCTTCCCCAAGCCCAGGTCTGACCGTATCACTGCTTAATAAACTCAATGGCTCCCGGTTACTACTGGAAGCAAATGCAAACCCCTTGTTTGTACTCGGTTAATTGTTTATTGTTTAAAGCCCTCCTCCATACGACTTCTCCCTTCCTTTCCAGTTTTCTTTCATGTCTCTTCCCTTCTTGCAGGCTGTGCTCCAGAACGATATTTTTCTTCCTTGTATCTTTTTATCTCTGTGTCTTTGCTGTCCTCCATGCCTGGAATGCACTTCCTCCTTCACTCAGCTTTATAGAATCCTTTGAAGCACAGTGTGGGTGCCTCCTCCTCTACCCACCCACCCCCACTGACAGTTCTTTGTTATACTCACTCATGTACCAGTTGAGCCCCAGAATATTGCAGCAAGTCCTGGAAGAGATATGTAATCAGCCAGATGACTCTGGTCTGTATATCCACAAAAAACTAAGTGGATGAAAAATGTCTATTGCCCAGATTTCAACATGCTTTTGGGAGGACAAACTGTTGGAGTTTGTCCAATGGTCCATGTATCTAGGAAAAACAGTATAGATGGACATCTGTACCGAAATGGGGTAGGCATGGCATCTAACAGGCATAGGAGAGTGGGCTGGATTGTTTTGGGGAAATTGCCAAGTTCCTTTATTGACCCCAGGCTTCCCAGGAAAGCCAAAACCAACACATTACCCCTGCTGTTCTGTGACAGTAAGATGTGAGCTGCTACCTCCTCCAAACGGTTAAAGATGGATGTCACAGGGAAGTATTGGAGAGGCCCACGGAGCCCATGAAGCAGGCAGCAACATGTGACCGTTTGAGGACTAAGTGTACATGTAGCCTTCTGCCCTCTCCTAGGGAGTAGAGGAGTACTTGGCACACAGTAGGTACTCAATAAATGCTCATTAATTAATCAATTGATCGATCTCTCCTGATCCACCCAGTTATGGCCACTCTCTCCCTCTTGAAATCATTTGTAACATTTTATACTGTTTACCTGTGCATACTTATTTATTTATTCATTTGTTTGTTCATCCCCCTAGTAAAGGGGCTCTTAACCTTCTTGGCATCCTGGACCCCTCTGGCAGTCAGTCTAGTAAAGCCTAGAGAGCCCTTCTCAGAATTGTGTCATTCTTTTTGAACTCACAGTTGAGGGAAATGTCCAATTGCAGTTCGAGGTTAGTGAAAAATGTCTCCAGAAATCGATCCCCAGACTCTTTACTGATCTACGGACCCCAGAGTAAGAACTGGGCCCTCAGAAAGTGTCCTCTTGAGGGCAGGGCTATTCCATCCTTGTCTCTGTAACCCCCCCACCCCCTTGCCCCCAGGGCCTAGCACAGTGCGGGGCATGGATTGAGGGCATGATGAACACTTGCTGGGTGACTGAGCCAATTTTAAAAGGATCCTGGTACTACAAGAGTGATTTTAAGAACACTCAAAATGTTCACTTTTTTTGGTTTTCGTGGCTTTTCCCTTTTGTTCTGTTTCTTCTTTCATGACACGACTAATGTGGAAATAGCTTTTCGTGACTGCACGGATTTCAGATCAACCAGTCTATATCAGATTACTTGTCATCTAAGGGAGGGGGATGGGAGGGAGGGAGAAAAAAATCTGAAACTCAACCTTATAAAAATGAATATTAAAAATTATCTTTACATGCAATTGGGAAAAATGAAATACTTCTTACCGAAAAAGAGGACACAAACTAAAAAATGAGCTGAGACTAGCCTTGAATGCTAAGAACAATTGAAAGGGCTTTTTAAAAGAGAAAAACTATTGGGAGTGAAGGGAGAGCCAGACAAGCGGTAAGTTGTGAAGCCAATTAGCAATGATAATGGATGACAGAGCTGGCTTATTCTTCCCTTTTGAAGATGAGATGAAGCTGGGAGGGCTAGCTAACACCCTGGATGAAGGAATCTGTTGGGGAAAAGAGCTCCACAGGCTAGAAACGTGGGCCAAGTCTAACAAGATATAACTCAACAGGGAAAACACGTAAATTCATCCCTATTGTCTGAAAAGGTCTGGCAAGGGGGCCCCATTCTTTTGAGGCACCCATTCTACTTTAAGTTAGCTGTCTTCCTTGTGCTGCCCATATGCCAGCCAGCACAAGCCCCTGGCAGACTCGACTTCAAGCTGTCAGAAGATCTTCTGTTAAATCTAGCACCTCTGGCCCAAACTCTCACCCCCAAAAGAAACTGGGAAACCAAACACAGTTCTCCTTTCCAGTTCTCTGTCCATTTTGCTACCATGCTAACAGAGACCCACACAAGCAACAGCATGGAATCAGGTACAGCATTTAACTGGAATAAAAATGAAAATCTAAAACAATGAAACCTTCTTCGGTGCGCAGTCCTCAAATCAGAACCCTCCCATTCCCCTTCCTTCCACATAGTTCGGGAAAGAAATTTCTCCACTCCGTGGGCCCACCTGTAGACCGGGGAAAAGAGGGTCAAGTATTGGCAACCTTTAATACCCACTGTTGGGAGCTCAAATGACCCCGGCAGCTGGCTGGCCTGGACGCGCTGGCTCATCTCCCCCTAGCTCACCACACTTTGCTCATTAGATCTCCTTCACAACTCTATTCCTGGCCGGCTACATGGCTTGGGATTGTACACTGCTCCATCATGTGACTTGGTTTCTATTTTCTTCTTCTCCCCATTTCTGATGTAATTACCCTATATAAAAAGGGACTAGTTCTGGGAACTGGATGGTTTAGATCGTCCTTTAGGCTTGCCCCCAAAGCCCAGAGATTCATGGGAAATGTAGTCCTCTTCCCTGGATATGTCCCTATCTCCCTTAAAGTGCACCTTCCTCTTTGCCTAACAGAGCGACCCTTTGGGTACTGGATGAAAGCTCTCTCATCTCCCAAGTCTTCCCTTCTCTGAGCTAAATATCATCAGTTTCTCCAACCTATTCTTTATAGCAAGTTCTCCAGGCTTTTTACCATTCATGCCAGGCTCCTCTAGAGAGATTCCAGGTTGTTCACATCCTTCCTAAAATATGACTACCACCATATGACTATGACGCCCACCTCTCTGGTCCCCGTCACTAGATTTCCTGAACTATCTCAAGCCAGCACACAGAATACAGTAAGAGAAGTTCCCAACAACCCCAGTATGAATGTGATTAATCCCATTTTAGAGATACAGAAATCAAGATCCATGAAACAGGTTATTTGCTCAAAGTCACATAGCTATTTGGGGTCCAGGGCAGCATTCAAACCCGGGTTTTCTGACTTCGAATGCTCCACACTGACTTTGCAATGACAAAGTTTTAGAATCAGAGAATGTCAGTCAACATGCATTTATTAGGCACCTACTATGTTCCAGGCCCTGTGCTATGCACTAGGGATATTATTTGTCTTTTGTTTGGAAGAGGACCAATGACATCATGGGGTAATGTCTTGACTCATCCATGAATTAGATTGAGATCTTTGTGCATTTCTCTCACCATTTCTACCTCACAACATCAAGACCAAGCAGGAGGCTGCAGCAATGATCTAGGTGAGGGATCAAGCCAAGGTGATGGCTGTGTGATGGAGAGAAGCTGACACGAGAGAGATGTTGTGAGGTAGAAATGGAGAGAGAAATGCACAAAGATCTCAGCCTCACTCTTTCTTCCAATGTCATCAAAGTACAGTGACAGGACAGAAGTCAAGTTGACTGGCAATGGCCCAGAATTCCATGGATGACCTTGGTGTCTTCCATGTCTATCCAGCCCTATGTGCTCCACAGGGCCTACTTCAGCTGCCTTCATGGCACATGCATGGAATCCTAACTCACAGATGGGTTTGTGGCCCACCGATTACCCTGAACCTGGGTTAGCCCATCTGCCGAGAGGGTTTACTGGGTTGTGGCCTCCACCGTACTACCACTCCTTGGAGCCCAGGTGAGAGTTGGGCAAGTCAGGTGGAACCACAGGTGGAGGAGCAGGTGGGAAGAGGGCTTGGCAGCTCTCACAGCAGAGGTGTTAGTCCTCTCTGAACACCTCATGCATTAAAAGGGATACAGTGAAAGGCAAAAGACAGTCTCTGCTTTCCCCTTTCTAAAGGGGGAGACACCATACAAGCTACTGTGTACATGCAAGATATACGTGGGGTAGCTGGAATGTTAGAGAGACCTTAGCAATCCAACCTCTTATTTTATGGAGACAAAACTGAGACCCAGAGAGGTCAAGATATCTGCTCAAGGTCACTTGTCAAAGATCTACAATGCAAAATCACCACCAATTGAACCTGGCTCCTTGGAATGTGCCATCGATGATGGATGAGAGAATGCTATCACCCACATGGCCCAGAAATAGACAAGACCATTTGGTCTTTGCCCCAAAATGCAAGCACCTGCTTTGTCTCACTTCACAAAGTCAGCTCAGGGCTCTTTGGCTCCTGAAGGCCTGGCCCGGCCCAAGGCTGATTGGCTGGATTGATGTTGCAAAGTGATGTGAGAATCCCATTCTGTCCATTTCTGTCCTGCTAAGTGGGATGAGGAATGTAAGGAAGAGCGATGCTTAAGTCAGTAAGCAGATAAGCATATGGCCACGTTTTAACAGAATCCAGATGTGTAGGCAGCCTGCTCAAGTCGCCGCACTTAACCCTCTGGGCTGTGGAGGAGGAACATCTCCTAGTTCTGTGCACTGTTCATACCCCTGGCAGAGCTAGATTGATGCATGGAGGAGAAAGAGCCCGGGGTTGGGGGGAGGGAGCTGGCTGGGGGAGGGGCAGCTGCCAAGCCCTCTGCCCCTGGAAGCAAGGCACCTTGGGACTGGGGGAAGCCAGCTCAGCTGTGAAGCCACTACCTTTCCTGCTACTGGAAGTCGCTCGGTCATTGGTCATCGCCAAAACGAAGGACCGAAGTACTGGATTCCAAACCTTCCTCTGCCTCTATGGTCCCTTGGTGTTTTAGATAGAATTCTAAACCCCAGGGGCACAGGTGTCAGGACAACGTGAACATGTATGTGGACAGCTCAGCTCCAGTGTGGCCTCCTACCTGAAATCTTTCCTGACTCCCTGCAGCTGCTCAGGGCTCCCTCAACCCCATTCTCAAATTACACTGCATTTATTTGAATATACTTTGTCTCTTTGAATGCTGTGACCCTCAGCAGAATGTCAGCTCTTTGAGGGAAGACTGTCTCCATTTTTTCTTTGTGTCCCTGGGGCCTGTTACATAGTAGGTACTTAATGAATGCTGGATCGATTGACACTGTAACCACACGATGCCCTTCCCTGGGTCTTCTTCCTTCTTTTGTCTCCTCTGCACGGTCATCATCCACGCACCCCCTGGTTTGGGGGTGGGTAGGTGTGTACTTTGTCCTGAGCCTCCCTTCCCTTCTGCCTCTGTCCTCATTCTTATGATCTCAGCAGATCCCAAAGGTTCAACTACAAAGAAAAAGGCTTCCGGGTCAGTCCCGCCCTGCGCTTTCTCAGATTCCCATGGTCTCCCTCCCCCGAACTATGGCAGGCCCCTCTTCACCCTGGACCCCATGGCCAGCCCGTCCCATGAGTCCTCTGCCCTTATTTCTTCCTTCAGGACAGAACAAAGCACAGCTTTGCCCAAGTCACTCCTTACTCAAAGACCTATGAAATCATCCCTCTCTGCTCGGAATGTGAGAGGGTCTTGTCTTTTTTCACTTGGAGTGAGGCCCAAAGGGCTATAAAACTGTGTATAGTCTGACCCAGCAACTCCATTATGAGGTCTGCACCTGGTGCAGATCAAAGAAAAAAGGACAGGACCCATATATACAAACATCTTTTTAACAGCTCCTTCGGGGTTGTCCCTCAGGCGTTGGACCCGACCTCAGGCCTCTCCCAAAGCACCTCTTACCTGCTCCTATCACACCAGCAGCCCAACCCATTCAGAGGACCAAGTACTTCTGGTCCACCACCCACCAGTGGATCCGTGGGGCTCTCTTAGATGTTTCCTTTTCCAACCCCTGGTTTTACAAATGAAGAAACTGAGAGCAAGAGAGGGGAAGAAACCTGCTGAAGTAATGCAGGTAGCCGGTGGGAGAGCTGGAATTCAAACCCAAGTCCTCTGACTCCCAAGCCAGGACTCTCTCAACTACCAAGGGTCTTTTTTCCTCTTCCAGTAACAACGAGACATGACATTTACAGGAGACAGTGGGGATAGTGGAAAGCGTGATGAATCTGGAGTCAGAAAAGAGCTGCTTCAATGAAAATGCAACACCACCTAAACCAATTTACTCATTCAGTGCCATACGCATCAAACTGCCAAAGAATTACTTTGTGGAGCTACCAAAAAAAATAACCACATTTTGTTCCTCATCTGGAAGAACGAAAAGTCAAACCATCAAGGGAATTCATGAAAAAATGTGAAGGAATTTAGAACTAAAACAATTTAATTTAAAAAGAGAGAGGACTGCATTTAAATGCCACCTCAGACACTTAGCTAGCTGTGTGAGGCTTGGGCGAGTCTTCTCTCCCCTCTGAGCCTCAGTGTTCTCATTTGGAGAATGGAGATGATAAGGTCTGCAACACTTTCCTCTCATTGGGAGTTGTGATAATTGAGTGAAAAGAGGCTTGGAAAATACTCTTAAAAAGTCAGTTTTTATCATTTCCCCTGCAGCTATTCACCAGGACACCAGGGCCTGCCTCCCCGGCATTTTGCCATCTACTTCCTTCTTCCCACCAGGAACAGAAACTGTTTGGATGTGACCTTGGGAAGCCATGCCCCTCCCTATCCATACCCCCCCCCCCCAGTTTGGAGTATGTCTTGGGGGCAAGGTGTCCGAGGTATGTGGCTCTGAGCTAGTGAAAAACTCATCTCAATTCACTCTAACTAGCCACCCCCAGAGCAAGCTCCACAGCCCATGCAACCACCACCAGGACACCAAGCCCTGCCCAGTGAGGGCATCTTGTCCTCTGCCCCACGCCTTCCCTTCTTTCCATCTCCTGCTTCTTTGCTGGGAATACTGATCAAATCAATGCTGCCCTTGCCGCTGCCCAGAACAGCACCCCCATCTTCCCATCGCCCCCACCCCCCTCCCTGTGACTGCCTGGTCCCACCCTCTCTTGCTTGGCTACCCCTCCTCTGTGTGGGTTCCAGCCCCCTCCTGGAATGGAAGTTCCTCAAGGGCAGAGGCTGTCACTCTTTTACATTTGTATCCCCAGTGCCTGGCCTACTGTAGGCACTTGATAAATGCTTTCTGGTTAATTGATTGCAAAATCAGGATGGCTGCTACTGCCATGGCCCTGAAGTGCCTTCTCCTCAGTCATCTCTCAGACTGTGTATAACCCTTTAAGAATCACTGGGCATGACTCAAGCCTGCCTTCCACCCCAAATTATTCTCAAAGTTAAGAGGAGAATGGATTCTGGTACCTCTGAAGTGCAAGTCCCAGGATGAAAGTCAGCTCTCAAACTTCAAACCATTGTTACACATATCGACATCAACACACACACACACACACACACACATACACACACACACGCAGACATGTATATGTACCTATATATAAACAAATATAGCATTTTGTATATATATACTACATAATAATGATATATATATTATATATATATATATAAAATCTCTGTTCCAAAAGATGTTTTTATCTAGGTATATTATAATATATGTATACATGTAAATATAATCATATATATATATATGTATATCCTCTGTTTCAAAAGAGTCTGCTACAGACTGTAGACATGGTTACTGTCTTTTAGAGAGCAGACATGTGGAGAATAACACTTGTAACTACCATTCAATGGCAATCAGTAAAATTGGTAAAGAATACTTTTTCATGTTACACCAGAGACACCGATCATGGGACAAAAAGAGGATGGGGATGATTCTTGTAAAAAGACTTGATATCCTTAGTGAACCAGATGTTGTGGGACTGCGTTCTCAGAAGCGAAGAGAAATCATCTACAATTAGAATGAAGGTTTGAAGTGATTCTTCAATGCACCTATTCTCGCTGCTAGGGTATTGTAAATAATTACCTCTATCTCTGTTTAATTATTGATGTCACTGTTAATAAATTATATATTCAGTAACTTTCATAATATTTATCCCAGGATTTAATGGAGAGAGAGAAATGAGCAGTGGTGTGCTGGTAAATGTTTAACCGCTAGCTCTCTAGAAAACAATCTACTCCTGACACTTTTAAATTTTGTCTGCATTATTAACATTTTCTCTATTATGTTCTTAAGTCTCGACAACCAAACACAACAATGAATCAAGCTCTGATCCGTAGCATTTCTGAGGCGAAAATGCTCACACTGAAAATTCAACAGGCAACACTCATAAGCTGGTAGGAGCTAGCTCTAGCACTCCCTGGATTTGAATACCAACCATTGAGGAGGTTTATTTAATAAACAATGACTGAGCTTAGCTGATCAATTAAGAGATATATTGAAATTTAATCACTTAACGAGAAAATACACAAATCTCCCCCCAGGTTACCCTAAAGCAAAGGTTCTCTTTCGGTGATCTTTTGGCGATCTGGAGCCCAAGGAACCCTTCTCAGGGTCATATTTGTTTCCTGCGTTCATAGCTTGAAGGAAGGGCTATGTTTCAGTTAGGGGTTATTGAGCACGAATGTAACCCAAATCCCCAAGCCCGTTGGTATGAGACCATCTCCTCGTTGGTGCAGATCCATGCCCTTTGCCTCCAGAGGAGTAGGGCAGAGTGGACCACAGTGAGAAGAGAGGTTCAGTCTCCTCCAGTCTCTTCAGACTCTGAAGTCTCTGTGCTTTGGGTTGTTGTTGACTCTGGAGTCTCTTGGAGCCCGTCTGGTTTCCACCTTCAAGAGAGAATGAGGATGATGCCGACTTCACTTCAAGTCGATGAAGGAAGAATAAGACTTGGGGAAGACGCTGACATGAGAGGAGCTCCATACACAGTGGGTGTGAGCGAGCCGCACTTGCTCATTGCCAACAATGGAGTTGGCAGTCAACTCATGTGAACACTCCCTTCAGTGATTGAGATTTCCACTCCTTCACAGGTTCTCAGCCTGTCCTACTCTTGGCCTTGACCTCCTGTAAATATTCCATAGGAAGCCACCCAGAGGCATGCCGGTAAGCGTTGAACAGTGGGATACACACACACACACACACACACACACACTCTCACACACACATACACGCATATACATACACACGTGCACACATGCGCGTGCGCACACACATATACACACATACACATATACATACACATATGCATACACACATGCACACGCATACATACACACATACATACACATGCACACACATGTGCACGCTCACATACACGCACACTCGCACACGTGCACGCACGCACACATACACGCACACACATACATACACACATGCACATACACACGTGCGCGCTCATACATACATGCACACATGCGCGTGCACACACATATACATACACATGCATACATACATACATATACACACACGCACACACGCACACACACACATACACCACTTTTATACTTCATCGGCATTATTAACATTTGCTCCATCACTTTCTTAAGACAATCACCAGATCAAGCCCTGAGTTGTAGCATTTCCTATTGTTCAATGCTCACACTGAAGCTCTAACCCTTGGCTCATGAGTCGGCTCCAGCACACTCTTGGTTCCATCCATTACACTTGCTGTACATTTCTGTGGGCCTCTTGATATTGCACAGAGGCTACTGGAGCCTGGGGGTTTCTCCGCTCACTCATGCTTTGTGCTCCCTCTGTGACTGACCCGTCTCCTTCTCTGGTCCCATATCTCCCTGCCAACATCCTTTTCCCTACTTCTCCTGGAGCACAGGGTTTGTGGCCAATGAGCAGGTGCAGCCTGCCCATACCCACTGGGCATCTCGCCACTGTTTTATTGATATCCATAACTAACAATAATGGCTAATGTTGGTATTCTACAAAACACTTTATGTGCATTATAACCATTTGAACATACTGACTCAGAAGGAAGCTGAGATGGGTAGTATCATAGCAGAACTGGAGTGAGGCTCAGAGGCCACTGAACCAGACATCTCTCTGAACAAGAATAACCATAGAGGTCCTGACAAGAGGCTAACCAGCCTTCGCCTAAAGACCTTGGTGATGGGGAGCCCATTAGCTACCAGGGTGGGCCATTCCGCTTTGGGGTTGTTCTATAGCCTTCTTTGATGTTGCCTGTGCCCAGCCTTCAACCGGCAAAGAACTCTCCACTAGTACAGATTGCAGCCACTCCATGCCTTAATTGTTGAATGGAGGTGGCGGTATATGCTTGAAAATGGCAACCCTGAATAACTCACTATCAGCCGTGTGGTATTGGGAACACAGTGTCCTATCATTCAGGCTCTTCCTGGATTCAAAAGGAACTTTCTTCTTCTCTCTCATTAGTCCAAGTGAGTTTTTGTCAAACTTTACTCACCCTAGTTCACTGTAGGGCTAGCCATATGGGTGATGGGGTATGGGAGGGTGTGGGTGTAACAGAGGTGGAGAGGAAGAGTTGGAATACAACTAATTAAAAAAAGAAAAACCACAGCATCCTGAGGAATTTCATTTGGACTAAGTCACTTTCCAAAAATAAATCTTTCTTTCCTTCCTCCCTCCTTCTGCCCCTCCTTTCCTTCTATCTTTCCTTCCCTCTTTCCTTCCTTCCCTCCCTGTTCTCTTCCTCCTTTCCTTCCTCTTTCTCTCCTTCCCTCCTTCCTTCCTTTCTCCATTCCTTCCTTTGGTTCTTCCTAAGCTCCTTCTCTTCTTTCTCATCCCTTCCTCACTCCTTCCTTCCTCTTTCCCTTTCAACCAACCTTCTTTTTTCCTTCCTTTCTTCCTCCCTTATTTCCTTCCTCCTCTCTTTTTCTTTCCTTGCTTCTTTCCTTCCATTTTCCCTTTCTCCTTTCCCTTCTTTCTTCCCTCCCTCCTTTCCCTTCTTTCTTCCCTCCCCTCCTCTCTTCTTTCATTTTTCTTTCTTTTCTTTTTTTTTTTAACAAATAAAAACTGGATAAACAGACTGTACCCATCAAAGAAAAGTCTGACATAGGGCTGAGGCTGTGCAGAATGCAATCCTAACACGCCTAAAGCTGTGCTATTTTTAAATCCAGTTTATTCAAATAAGGGAAAGACCTTAGTCTTTCACCCTCCAAGACCATTTGCAGCACATGCCAAGTTGCAAAATAGAGCAAAACATGATCTTGATGTAAAATAAGCATTTGTTGTGAAGAAAACAGTCTCCTCCTTATCCAAACTGATCGAAAATAACCAGATGGGTTTTTAAGGAAACTTTCCAAAGCACAAAGGACAAGGGGAAAGAAACAAACCTCATTCTGACCTTAAATTGAAAGGAGCAGTTTCTGCTGGGAAAACTGGAAAGCAGTTTGGCAGAAACTAGACACAGCCGAACATCTCACACCATACACCAAGATAAGCTCAAAATGGGCATATGATTTAGATACAAATATCCTAAGTAAATTAGGGGATCATGGAAAAAATCTGTCAGATCTTTGGATCAGGGAAGCGTTCATGACCAAGCAAGAGCTAGAGAGGAGCATATGAGATAAAACGGATAATCCAGAGGCCGCGACATTTTAAAAGTTTTTTTTACACAAACAAAACCGAGGTAGCCAAAAGTAAAAGGAAAGAAACAGGGTGGCGGAAGGGGGATATTTTTACAAGTTCCTCAGACAAATATCTCATTTCTCAAATATGTATAGGGAACTGAGCCAAATTTATAAAAATAAGAGTGGTTCCCCAATTGACAAATGGTCAAAGGATATGAACAGGCAGCTTTCCAAAGAATAAATCAAAGCTATCAACAGTTACATGAAAAATGCTCTAAATCACTAATAATTAGAGAAATGCAAATTAAAACAACTTTGAGGTACTAGCTCACACCCACCAGATTGGCTAAGATGACAAAAAAGGACAGACAAATGTTGGTGGGGATGCGGAAAAGCAAGAGCATTAATGCACTGTCGGTGGAATTGTGAACTGATCCAACCCTTCTGGAGACTAATTTGAAACTAGGCCCAAAGGGCTATAAAACTGTGTATACCCTTTGACCCAGCACTACCACGTCCAGAGCTGTATCCCAAAGAGATCAAAGAAGAAGGAAAAGGACACATATGTACAAACATATTTCTAGCAGCTCTTTTTGTGGTGGCCAAGAATTGGAAATTGAGGACATGCCCATCAGCTGGGGAATGGCTGAGCAAGTGGTGATACATGATTGCGATGGAATAGTGTTGTGCCAGAAGAAATGACAAGCGAAGACGGTGTCGGAAAAACCTGGGAAGTCTTATATAAACCGATGCAAAGTGGAGAACATTGTACATAGTAACAGTGAGGCCGTGTAATGACCAGCTGTGAATGACTTAGTCACTCTCAGCAATGCCATGACCCAAGACAGTTCTGAAGGGGTTATGGTGAAAAAGTGCTCCCCGCCTCCAAAGGGAGGACCGATGACCTCCGAGGGCAGACTGGAGCACGACATTTTCATCTTCTTTGTGTTTTCTTGCCTTTTTGTAGTTATCGAACATGACTAATATGGAAATATGTTTGCATGACTTCACATATACAATTGATATCACATTGCTTGCCTTCTCAGTGGGTGGAGAGAGGAGGAGAATTTGGAACTCAAAAGTTTTTAAAATAAAAGTAAAAAATAAATTATAAATAAATAAGGTTTTTTAAAAGGGTACGATTTCATATGCAAACTATGCAAAGCAAGCATTTAGCAAAGAGAAAAGGATTCTCTTGGGGTTAGAATGGCTACTGTAACATCTGGATGGATATATAATAACTCTTACAATAGTCTGTGTGTCAAGTCAGGTTCCGGGATTCCTCTTCTCTTGGCAGTTTCAATCTTAGGAAACAGTGAAGTTAGCCCATATGTCATCGCTGGGAACATTTGCATTTGGCTCAGTTATATCTCTACCCCTAGCATTCAGCTATTCTTAGTCAACATTGGCTACCAGTGGACATTTAATCTTGGGGGATGGCGACTGGACCTCTGATCTCACTCCTATGGGAAGATCCCCCATGAGGAGATTCCCTTTCCCTTTCCAGTGCAGGTAGGCGCATTCTCTGCAGCATACCATCTTAGAGCACTGCTTAGATCAGGGATTCTTGAACTTTTCCCACTCCAACTCGTTTTCAGCTTTGGCAGCATTTGTTGGCATTGCATGGCCTGAGGCATGAGCAGGGCAAAGTGCACATGTTTTGTGTGCAGAACCAAAGCTGCGATGAAGTTGCAAGATATAATACGGGCAAGTGCTGCCAGAAACACCTCAGGTTCGTTACATTTCCAAGAGGGAAAGGCTCAGGAACATTGGTGGAATGGGATGTGTTGGCCCAGGTGGTATCCGTTTGTGTCCAGCTGCTGGCCCAAGGGGATCTGCTTGTTTCCATCGTCCTAATTTTATTCTGACTCCTGGGGGCTACCTTCTAGCACAACCCAGAAGCTCCCCGTCCTGGCTCAGACCCTTGTCAGCCACTATGGTCGGCAGCTGTCACCTAGGCCATTACCACCATCTTTATTTTAAATCCCATCATGCGAACTTGCAGATGCAGCCAACACAACTCCTCTGCCTCCCCGAAATCCCTCTACTCCCCTGCAGAATCACATCATCCTCAGCTTTGCCCATATGCCCTGATGCCCATGGTATTATGGGAATTTGAGTGTTCTCCCATCATAATATTACTCTTGTGAACAAGTGGGTACACACACACACACACACACACACACACACACACTGTCTAGCCCACACTGGAAGCCTTTTCTAGCCAGTGAAACCCTGCCAGACCTTGCTTTCCACAGTCTCAGAACCTGGTGACCACTGCCCCAGGAAGAAAAGGGGGCTTTCCTACCTCTACCACTGCAATGAATTGACCGTTTACCCCTTACAGAAATATAAACCCTACTGCCCTGCTTAGGATCAGTGTTGGGGAGCAGTTCCTAGCTCAGCAACTGTGCCTGTACAGACAGGCACACAACCTGTACTAATCATGGTTTCCAAGTTTGAATCCGCAGCTCTATTTCTTTTTGTTGTTCAGTGATTTCAGTCTTGTCTGACTCTTTGTGACCCCATTTAAGGTTTTCTTGTCAGAGAAACTGGAGGGGTTTGCCATTTCCTTCTACAGCTCATTTGACAGATTAGGAAACTGAGGCAAACAGAGCAAAGTGATTTGCCCAGGGTCACATGGCCAGCAAGTGTCTGAGGCCAGATTTTAACTCAGGTCTTCCTGACTCCATCCCATGCATCTCCTAGCTGCCCCCATTTCTTACAACCTATGTGACTGAGTCACTTAATATTCCTCAGTTTCCTCTGCTGTAAAATGAGAACTAGATCTCTAAGGTCTCTTTCAGCCCAGATTTCTGTGAATATGTTTGACTAGTTGTCCTGAACCAGGAGTATGCTGGAGCCAGCTTGAACTGGTCTATGAGAGACAATTGTTAACTTTTCACTGGGGATATCTGCAGCTCAGAAATCAGCAAACACTACAAATCAGGGCTTGATTTATTCTTTTGTTGATTGTCCAGACTTAAGAAAATGATGGAGGAAAATGTTAATAATGCCAAAGATATTTAAAACTGTAGCATGTGTATATCCTCCTCTTCACCACCACCAACCCCAGCTGAGAGCTGGTTGTTAAACATTTACCAGCACACCATTACATGAAATCCCCCTGCTATGGTGAGACCAATGAGAGGTAGTACCAAGCCCTGGTGCCTCCCCTTTGATTTCCCCAAGTACTCACCAATTCTGAGCCTTTGATCACTTTCCTGATCCCTCTTCCCATGCCCTGTGCAGACAAAAGGTGGAAAATGGGCAGATCGGGAGACTCTACAGCTCCTTCAAGGTTCTTACTGTGTGTTCAGGAACTCCCATACCCTTAAAAGAGGAAGATGTTGAAGTCCATTTCTTGGGTGAGGTTCTTCACCTCCAAAGTTATTTACTAAGTTATTTATAGTTTCAAGTTATTTGCTCTCCCGCCAATTTTTTCTTCCAGAGCTTTTGCTTTTTTCTCTCTTGTTTCATTGATTCCAGGCACTCTGGTAGTCCTTGTGGCCCAGCTATTTGTTTTTCCTGGGGCTCTGTTTATACTTTAGGTGGAATTACTCTCTTCTGGCTTTTGCTTCTGGCTGCCTCTTGACACATGATATTGCTTCATAGTATCTAGTGTCTTCTTCTGTTTACTTCTACCTCCTGAATCTTTACCTGATTTGGGACTTTGCTAGTGCTGGGCTCTGCTTCCTCCAGTACTCTTTGATGCATGGTCAGATATCAATTTGTTCTGACCTCAATTTCCTGGGCTCCTGAAGCTAGTTTTTGCCTCCTCTTGTGTGTCTGAGTGCAGAGTACTGGTAGGCTCACAATTCTATGGTTGACTGTCTCCCATTAGGGAGTGCTGTGTTCTTCTGTTCCCTGATCAAGGTGCTGCTGCCTTCCAAGCTGTTCACCTGAGCAGGCCCTGTTATGGGTTATTCCCCTCCCCGCTCATTGTGTGTATACATGTGTGTATGTATGTGCATACAATCACATAAACATATGTACATGTACATATATAATGTTAATTGATTCATAATCTGGCTCCATCTTAGCTTTCTAACCCTAGTTTGTATTATCACTCCCTCCATGGACTCTATGATTCAGACAAATTGGCCTGTTTGGTCTTCTATACCTAAGGTATTGCCTTTTCTATCCATCATTTGCACTGAGTTTATCTCTCTTCACCTCTGCCTCTTGGGAATCCTGTGGATTCATGAAGATTCAGATTCTTGTGCCTTGTGCAAGAATGGCTTTGTGGGGCACAAAGGCCACCCCATAAGATGGTTGAGATGGGAAATCCAGTCTTAATTGTCTTACCACCAAGGCACCACCAAGCTTAGAAAGGACTGTCCTGCTAAGATACCTTTACTGGGAAGAAACATGAAGCTAACTGCCCATCAGCCCACACCATGGATGTGCCAAATAGCAAGAGAAATGAGTTGCAGCATGTGCTAGGTCAGTGGGTAAGTGAGGGAGGACCTCCATTTGTCTAAGAGTAACCTTGGCAAGGAGAGTAAGTGGATTAGAGAGAAGGGGTCCTGTCATCCATACTGGAGTAGCCTGAAATGGGGCTGCCCAGGTCACCAGGGAATACAGGATCTCCTGACATCCATCGGAGGTCACACCAGGGGTCAGAGCTGAATCAGGCCTGAGGAGTGATTGCCATAGGAATGTCTATACCAAGAGTCTCTACAGCCTCTAGAGGGAAGCCTTCTGTTGCCATGCTCGGAGAAGAACCAGAGTAACAACTCATCCATCACTGATGATATGGCCCAAAGCAGGCTTGGTGGGGACTCTGCAGGAGAAAAAAGGACCATGACTTTCAGCTGGGAGGCACTTCTTAGCCACAAGCATTCTCTTCCTATCTCCTTCACTTGTTGTTCAGTCATTTTAGTTGTGTCTGACTCTCCGTGACCCCATTTGGGACTTTCTTGGCAAAGATACTGGAGTGGTTTGCCATTTCCTTTTCCAGCTCACTTTACAGATGAGGAAACTGAGGCAAAGAGGGTGAAGTGACTTGCTCAGGGCCACATATGGAGGAAGTGTCTGAGGCTGGATTTGAACTCAGGAAGCTGAGTCTTCCTGAATCTAGGCTAGCCCTCTATCCACTGCAGTGCCACCTAGCTGCCTCCATTGTACTTTAAGCGTGAACCCATTCTCCCCCAGGACATTATGTGTGCAAAGACAAAGTGTGCCCTGGGGGATTAATTTCGTAGAGTTCTATTGGTTGATCGATAATGGGAAGACCACCAGATAGGGGCTTATGAGTGACAGTACTAGAAATGCCTCTACAATCTTGAGGGGGAAAGTAGCCAATCATTCTCTGGAGACCCAATGGGCCAGTGTAAATTGGGAAAAGGGAAAAAAAACCCCTCAGGCTTCAGGATAGCATGGGATTAAAAATAAACACACTAATCATTGCCAGAAATGTTTAACAGAGTTATATATTAAATGGAGGCCAGGGAATCCAATGGGTTGATCTTCATAGCACAGAGAATACTGTTGGGTGAAGGTGAGATGTCCTTCATTCTCCATACCTGGGTGCTCCGGGCTGAGGTAAAGGTGCCAGAGATGGATCAGATGCTGTAGGAAACAGTGCATGCCATTCCAGAGAGGAGGGAAGTCTCTGGCACAGTCATGACATGAGACTGAAGGTGTCTGAGTGGGAATTAAGGAAATCCTTCAATTACCCACAGTCCTCAAGGTTGGAAGTACTCTCAGAACCTCTCATAGCGTGCATCCATCCCATTCACTCAGTCCTTCTGCCTCCTCTCTCTTTTCCTGAAGTCACTTCCACTTCCAAGCTCTGGGAAATCACTGAGGCCCAGGCCCCAGTGATAGCAGCTCTGAGGTGTGTGTGTTTACACAAGGGAACTTTTCATGTTTACACAAGTGAACTTCAGCCCGGGGTGAGATCATCACCCCTCACTGCTGAATAAAGATTCTAGAATCCACACTCGGGTTATGGAAGAGAAGCAATGATGAGAACAGACTACATTGCCTTTAGTACTTTGCTCTTCCACTCAGTCCATCAACATACATTTATTAAGCACCTATTATGCTCCAGCCACTTTAAAGAACCTCCTTCATAACACTGTGAGGAAGGGATGCCCTGATGCCCATATTACAGGGAGAGAGGCGAGTTTCTACTGGGAGCTACATTCCCCACAACCTTGTCAGGATTCACAACAGATGATGTTGCCTTGGAAGCCACTGTGGTGTGATGGGAGTATTGACCACACCCCCATGGGAGGCTGGCTGCAAACTGCTCTGAGGGAGCCAGGATGCAGGAAGACTTGCCCATAGCATCAGCAGATCCCTAAAGGACAATGGCCCGGCATAGGTCCTGACGTTAACAGCATGCTAGAAACCACAACTGGGAAGACAGCCGCAGCTATGTTTGCCAGAGCACAGGAAGGAAATCCTCTGTTAGCACTTCCTGGCTCCTCGTCCATCTTCTTCTTCTTCCTCTTCTCTCTCCTCTTTCCACTCAAAGCTTCCTGTATCCTGGCCTTCTCACCAGGGCTCATACCTGCCAGGCATACTGCAAAGGCTCTCATCCAACCAGAGCCCACAAGGGAGTCGTGTCACCATCTACTGACCTCCACACAGGCTTCTAGGGGATGTAGTTACCTAGGAGAATGTGTCTCCTAGGCAAGACAGAAACCAGAGGCTCAGAGAGGTCTAAAGACTTACCTAGGGTCACACAGTCAGGAAGTACCAGAGTGAGGAAGATGGCAGAGGGTTCAACTCATAAAAGATTTGGAGGTTTCTAGTGTAGACTTCAAGGAACACCTAGAATGATCATTCCGAGTCACAGCCTGGTGCGGATTCTAGGAGACATGTCCCTGAGTGATTGGGAGGTCACTCTTCCCTAAACACTGTATCATCCAAGAAAGAACACCTAAGTGTCAGGGGACTGGATATCTATTCTAGAGGCAGCCAGGAGGCACAGTCTATGGAATGCTGGGCCTAGAGTCGGGAAGAGCTGAGTTCAAATCCCATCTTGGACATTTACTAGCTGGGTGACCCAGGGCAAATCTCTAACCCATCTGCTCAGTTTCCTTAATTATTAAATGAGGACAATGGTAGCATCGGTCCCCTAGGGTGGTTGTGAGGACCAAAGGAAATAATATTATAAAGCGTGCGGTACAGTGCTTGGCACATAGTAGGCTCCTAACGATGTTCATTTCCTTCATTCCTGGCCCCAGCTCTGTCCCTGACGCACTGCGACGTCTTGGCCAAAGCACTTTCCCTCTTTCCTCCAGGGCAGCTTTGATCACCTCTAAGCACCCCACTCTCCCTGACCAGCTCTGATTCTATCTTCCAAGCTGAGGACCAATCAGATGGGCTGGGGCTCTTTGAAGTGTAGATTTCACGCAGTGTGGTCATGCATCTCGGTCAGCCCCTACCCAGACCACATTTCGTCTGAGCCTGTTAATGTTTAGAGAGGATCTATTGGCCTATTTGGATCCTTCCTTTGGTCATTCTGCTGTTTCAATATGGCAGATTGACCCAGACGTTGAACCTGGGATAGAGGAATGCATATAGGTGAAAGGGCATTGGGATGGAGGGGGAAAGAGGTAGAGACGATAGGTGTGGGGGATGTGACTTGTTCAGGCAGCTTGAGGGGATAAGGACAGAGCTGGGAGAGAGAAGGCAGAAGTAATAACATTCTATTTTTCTTCTGCTCTCAAAACCCAGGAAAAAACGACCTTCAGCCTAGGAAGTATGAATTACCTAGAGATCCCATTTCCTTCAACCCATTCTCATCTAATTTGGACTCAAATGCCCATACACTTTGACCCAGAGTCCCCACTCCTGGATCTGGACTCTGAGATCAGTATTAGAAAGAAAGGTTCCATTGACCCACCCACTCCCAAATGTTTAAAACAGCACTTTTCATAGTAGTAAAACCTTGGAAACAAAGTCGTTTCTTATTGAGTTGGGACCTGGCTAAGTCGACTATGGCACCTGGATGCAATGGAATATTACTGAACAATAAGAAACGATGACTGTGAGAATGAAGAGAAACATGTGGGAAGACATACAGACTGAGCCAACTTCTGAATGGGTTATTCTCTGCATACTTTCCACGTATGCATCTGTTTACATGTTGTATATTCTCTCTCTCTCTCTCTCTCTCTCTCTCTCTCTCTCACACACACACACACACACACACACACACACACACACAAGAAGGTAAAGTCCATGAGGGCAGGGGGCAGGGGCTCTTTCATTTCTGTCAGACGGGCGGGAGGGGGAGCCATTGAATCAATTTTTCACTTTCAATTGCCTCCCCTCCTCCACGCCCCCCCCCCCCCCCATAGCTGCCTTAATGAGGTGGTAACTCTTCTCCGGATCAATCTATCATTAATCGATCAAGGACATTAGGATAGGTCAGAGAAATTCTTGAAAGGCGTTGTATGAAGTAGGTCAAGGGTGGCACAGTCGATAGAGCACTGGCCCTAGAGTCAGGAGGACCTAAATTCAATCCAGTCTCAGACCTTCATTAGCTGTGTGACCCCAGGCAAGTCACTTAACCTGCCTGCCTCAGTTTCTTCATCTGTAAAATGAGGATGACAGCACCTAACTCCCAGGGCTGTTGCGAAAATCGAATAAGATGATAGTTGTGAAGCACTTAACACAATGCCTGGCACATAGTAGGACCTATATAAATGCTTATTCCTTCTCTTCCCCCTTCCTTCTTTCTAGGGACCAAATCTTCCAGTTTGAGTGGAGATTGGGAGAACGAACCCAGAATATTTGCTATATTATCTTTTCATCCCCACTGCTTGAAGCAGAGCCTGGCACATAGTAAGTGCTAAATAAAACTTATTTGACACCTCAGGGTCCCCCCAGCTCAAACACTCAGTGATTTCACTAGCAACTACATTCTTTGTTTCAGAGAAGCAAATGGGTTTGTGGATAGAATGATAGACTTCGATGTAGTCATGAAGACTTGGGTTCAAATCCTACCTGGGACACCAGGTGTGACTCCAGATGAGTCACTTGACCTCTCTGAGGCTGTCTGTTCATCTGTAAAAGGGAGGTAGTAACATCTGTAATACATCCACTCACAGAGTTATCCTGGGGCTCTAATGAAATGTCTGTAAGGCATGTGCAAGCTTTAAAGACCACATAAATATAGCGGTGATCATTGCTAGTATCCAAACCCTGTCCAAGCACAGTCATGAGTGTAGGCTGACCTTCTCTACCAAGTTTACCAAGATTCTGGATTCTCCTTTCTTAGCTACTTTCTCCCACTCTGTGGCTCCCTTCTAGTTGCTAAGTGTCCTACATTTTTTTTTTTTACCTTCCCCCTTTAGGGCTTGTCCTCTGATAAACTCATTCACACTAATGAGTTAATGATTAATATAATGCATTATTGGGAGACAAAGTCCTTGGTTGGCTTGAGTCAAAGAAACTAACATTCAATAAGGTGACCCTACTGTGTGCAAGGATGGAGTTAAAAATCTAATGGGGAATATGTAGAGAACCACAATACACAAAGTCCACCAGGAATCCACAGAGGACAAGCCAAGTGAGGAAGGTGGTTCTAAGTATGGAGTAATTTCTTCGGAGGTAACTTGGGTGTGGGCATCGGCAGGGTCCTGAAATCATACCCAGGGCAGTCTTCTATGCTGCCTATTCATGAGGTCAGCCCTCAGTAGACCCCCTTCGGCTTTCCAGAGAGTCCGCTCTAGGTTCTCTTCACCCCAGGCTCTGTCTTTCTTTCCTTGAGAGAAAGCTTTAGCAATTAATTGTTGATTGTGATCCAAGAGAGGGAGTTAGAGTAAACTGACTTGATTGGGGGTGGAGGCCCACGGGCATTATTCATCACTTTAAACGTTCCTGATTCCTGGGGCTCCATCCAATATCTCTCCGGGAGCCAAGTGACCCCAATAGAAACCTGGGCTTGAGTCAACCACCTGACTTCCAGGCCCATTTCTGCTGCTTCCTCCTTATGTGACTAAGTCATTTCCTCTCTCTGAGACTCGGTTTTTCCACCTGTGGAGTGGACGTAATAATCTTTGCGTTGCCTCTCTAAGGGTAACCTTAAAGAGAAAGGTGGGAGAACCTAAAGCTCCACGAGGGTTAGCTGACCACATATACATAATAAAGCCAGGAATGTGGCTAGGCAAGGCTGGGGAAGATAACCGCTGGGTCCTGGGGCCTGCTCTTGTCCCCCTGCCCCTCTTCATCTGCAGGAGGTTTCTGAATTGGGAAACTTGGTGTTTGCTAGGAGGGCAGTCTTGAGACAGGTGCCGATTAGATTCAAGCTAGCCATCAGAGATGAAAACAGGGACACAGGTGTAATGCCCACCTTAAGTTAGAACAGTTCCACCGAGAGCTGAACCCAGTTCAGTCTGTAATCCTCACCAGCTCAAAAGGTATTCTGGAGCCTGAAGGCATAGCCTTAAATAGGCTAGGAGAGGCCCTTTTGGGAGTTCTGAAGCCCTATGGTCTCTGGGGCAAAGATGCACTGGTGAGAGAAGGAAGGAAGCTGGGTGGGACAGAGAATATGAGAAGTAAGAGTCAAGAAGGCCTGAATTCAAATGCTGCCTCGGATACTTGCGAGCTGGGCAAGTCATGTCATCTTTCAGCCTCGTTTGCAAAGTGAGGATAACAGCACCCCCGTCCCGCCACCCAAGGCTGTTGTAAGGGTCAAATGAGAATATGTATAAAAGCACTTGGTAAAACTTAGAGTGCTTTAGAAATACTAGTTATTATTAGCAAAAGCCTGCTCTAGGCAAGATGCTGAAAGCTAGCTACTTGCTTTCAGGAAAAAAGCTGAGCAGGTTTCCCCTTGACATCTCTTCCCTATCCAAAAAGTGCTGCTGGTCAGTGGCTAAGAGTGGGGAGCTGTGGAAGGTGCTGGGGCTTTAAACCTAGAGAGCATGGCAGAGTCAACTCTTCCCAAAAGGAAAAGACAGTACTCAGACTCTAGCTGAAGGCAGAAACTGGAGAGAGATAGAAGCTCCCCAGCCACATGCCCAGCACAGCCACTGGGGATCCTGGGTCTGGCAGAGCAGTGATAGGGGGCTTGCTGGAGTTCAGGAAGAAGCAGACCTAGGGGAAGCAGCTGTAGGAGAGATAGCACCAGGAGGCGTCAGAGGCGAAAACAGCCCCTCCAGAAGCAGACCTTGGCTGTGGGCATTCCCCACGTATGTGCCCCTCCATGAGTGCAGCTCGGCAATGAGTTCTCTTTGTGTGTGTGTGTGTGTGTGTGTGTGGCCTCTTTTCATTTTGCTTGGAGGGGGGAAAGCAAGGCAATTGGGGTTAAGTGACTTGCCCAAGGTCACACAGCTAGTACGTGTACCAAGCGTCTGAGGCCAGATTTGCACTCAGGTCCTCCTGACTCCAGGGCTGGTGCTTTATTCACTTCGACACCTAGCTGCCCCCCTGTGTGGCCTCTCTTCCCACTGATGGTGTAGGAAGAGAAAGACAGAAAGATGTATACAGCACTGCTATGTGCCAGGCACCGTGCTAAGTGCTTTTTAGGAATGCTTTCTTATTTGGTCCCCCCAACAGCCCAATCGGGTAGGTGCTGTGGGGGAGTGCGCCCCAGGTTTTATGAGGAAAATGTCTTCTGCTAATGTCCTGACTGTTTTATTACATTAGCTGTACTCTACTGTCACTTTTATTTTGAAGTGGTTGTGCCTGATAAAAGTCAATCTATTGATGGGGGCTCCTATGGTTTTGAGTAGATACAAACCCTTAGCACGCCTCCAATGTGGATTAGTCCCAGTCCATCAAACCCTGAAGCTCCAGAATATGAATTCTATTGTCGGGTCATAGAATCCTACAAAGTCAGTGCTGGGAAGGATTTCCCTTAGAGGGCACCTAGTCCAACCAGCTCATTTTTCAGATGGGAAATAGAAGCCCCGAGGGGAACAGTGCCTTGCTCACAGTTACACAGCCAGGTAGTGGCATGGCTGGCACCAGGCCGTTCATGCCCCGACTCTACTGCTATACCATGAGGACTTGACATTGACTCTATGATTTCACTTCATTGGGCTCTACTGAGTCTTGTCACCTGGGGCACAAGGGTCTCCTTCTTCCATCATCTGTGGACCTCAGCAGGGAGCTGGGCACACGGTGCAAGCTTGCTAACTGCCAGGGATGTTTATAAAGAGGGAGAATTGATAAAAGGAAAGCCCATGGAGTGGGCTAGGGTCAGAAGAGAACCTTGCCACTTCCTTGGTTGGAGTCCTGGCTTGACCAGCTTCTAGAGGAGTCAGCTTGGGCACAATACCATACTTCCCTGGGCCTCCATTTTCACAACTGTAAAGCGGGACAATAATTCTTTCACTGCCTGCTAGAAACAGGAATGTTAGGAGTTTTGTGATCTCTCATCTTTCCTAGGTCGTGATGATTTCTCCAGGAGCCTGGGGGTCTTCCCAACTCAGCAAGCTGAGCTCTCCCTGGTCAGATTTCTCTGGAGAGCACCCTCCCCTGCTCATCTCTCTTTGTGCTCATGCCCACAGGGGGCAGGGACTGGGCCAGCCTCATGCCTAGCCTTGTCTACACTTTTCCTAGGCTCCATCGATGTTCCTTCTGAGGAGCCCATCACAATCTGCCCACAATCATCTCCTCCTCCATGACCCTGGCCCAGGACCAGTGATCTTCCACAGGGGCCCTATGTGCTACTGGCATTCCACCTTGGACTTTTAGCATGCTGTGACTACCAGGGTGGCCCCTGGGCTGGCCGGCTGGACACTCTCACAACATGACCAGCTTTTCTGGTAGTTTTTTCTTTTTTCAAAACTTCCTGGTTAAGAGCTTTTCTATGACACAAAAATCACCATTGGAAACGCTGTGCCACCACACATCTCTCATGGGCCCTACGGGGAGGGGGGATGACTCTGATTTAGTTTCTCTGGTCATTGAAGGATTTTTTTGTCTCTGGGTCATAAAGCACCCCCGGTCGAATATTTGTAGGCTTTTGGGCGCCATTGAAGTGCCAGAGCAGGTTGGCCAGAACAGTCCTGGCCCCGTCTTTCCTGCTGTTCAATTTTAGGCTCACCTTCACGGTCCAGGGCCATCCTCTGAGGAACTGATGGACAAAGCGACTGCCCAGCCAATTGTACTCAGGCATCTAGGCGAAGGAATGGAAGGAATGCTAGAGGCAAATCTTGCTTCAGACAGCCTAGCTATGGAACCCTGGGCCAGTCACTTAACTGCCCTCAGCCTCACTTTCCTTTTCTGGAAAATGGGGGTATTAATAGGACCTAACCCCCAAGGGATGTTGCGAGGCTCAAATGAGATCATCCATGCAAAGTGCTTTGTAAACCTTAAAGGGATCTCTAGATGCTAGCTATACTATTGCTACTGTTCCTATTACATCGTACGCACAGGAGGCATCTTTCATCCACTTGGTTTTTCCTGAGTGGATTGTGGGGCAGAGATGCCTGTGGATCCCAACTACGGAGGCTCGGTAGTATTCAGGACGCGGCTGTAACGGCCAAGCTAATGAGAAATTTGTTGAATGATTGCTCCTTCGGCCAGAGCTGAGGCCCCTCCCCCTATCCCCTACTTCTGGGTACTTGGAATCCGGGGATCGCGACAATATTCAGAGCCCGAAGCGTTAGCATAGTGCCCGGCACAAAATAGGCGCTTAATAAATGCTTATTGACTGACAGAGGAAGGGGCCTTTGAGATCATCTGGTCCTCTATCGGTTCAGCCGGTCAGGAGTTGGGTCCAGTTCCGGAGGTGGGGGTCGGGGGAGGGGAGGGAGAAAGCAGTGATTTCCCAGGATTCCCATCATGGGAAGCCTAGGGGGCCTGGAACTTATCCTGGCGAGCACTTGGAGGACCCCAGCTGGGGTGGGGAAGGAGAAGGAAGAACAGGAGGAGGAGCCTTCTAGGCTGGGCCTTGCTTCGCCCCCCCCCCCCCCAAATGCTTTCTCACCCCAGTCATCATTACTTTCAATTTCCTTTGTGCCGGCATCTGGCTTGCCTTATTTCTGGTGCCTTCTCTCGGCTGGTTATCTTCAATGTCTGGATACTGTTCTCACCGAACGGCTGCTTGTCTCCCCCTTTAGACGGAACGCTCCGTGAGAGCAGGGCTGTGTTTTGCGTGCGCCCCCCCCCAACACTTAGTAGGTGCTTCAGAAATGTTGGATTGACTGTGACTGACTGGCTGTCTACACTGTCCTGGGGAGGGGAAGCCCCTCAGCCCCGGAGACTTCCTTTGATCTCCGTGCCCGGCGCCTGGCACCGTGCCACCTCCAAGCCAGGGACCCCCACCCATCAGTACGGAGCCCAGTTGAGCTCCCAAGTACGGGCTGCCTTGGACTGAACTGACTCGGGCCATGGCAGCGTAGGTCCCCACCGGCCCGGGAACCCCACGCACTGGAGGAGTGCGCCCAGGTGCCTTTGGCCCAGTCCCCACCTCGTGGATGCCGTGGGGTGGGGGCCTCTGCGTCGAGGCACTCTCGGATCCCGGGCCCCCAGGCCCCTCCCCGTCTGGGCGGCCGCGGGGGCCGGGCCTCGGACTTTCCGGTCCTTTCCCCTCGGGCAGCGGCCCCGGAGGGCGGGAGGGGGAGGGGCCGCCGGGAGGGGGAGGGGCGCTGGCTGGGGGTGGGACGCGACGACGCGGACGCGGCCGCAGCGGCGGCGGCAGCGGCCTTGGGGGGCGGGAGGCTCACACTCTCCCACTTCTCGGGGCTGGCGCACACGGGCCGGCCACAGCCGCCTCTCCCAGTCCCGGCGGCGGCGGCGGAGGAAGAGGAGGAGGAGGAGGAGGACGAGGAGGAACCAGCTCCAGGAGCCCCGCGCGGCGTCCCTCCCCGCCCTCGGGGCTGCGATCACCGGCCCCCACCGGCCCCGCGGGGCGCGCACCTCCCGGATCCCGGCCCTCCCTCCCTCTCTCTCGCCCCGCGTCCAGGTCCGTACTCCGCGGCGGCCCCTCTGCGTGTGCGGGCCGGCGGCCGGACGGTCGGGCGGCCGGCCGGCGGGCCAGACGGGACCAGGCGAGCGGGGACGGCCGTCGGGGGGCGAGCTCCGGGCCCCGCACCCAGACGCCCTCGCGCACGGCCGGCCGGGGCCCCCCGGGACCATGAACAGCAGCAGCAGCAGCGCCAAAGGCGGCGGGGGCAGCAGCGACAAGGAGCCCAGCCCGAGCGACAGCGGCCTCCCGGAGGAAGAGGTACGGAAGGACGCGAGCGCGCCCCTGGACTGACGGTCGGAGGGAGGACCGAGCCGGCTGGGGCGGGGCGCTCCTCTAGCACCTGGACGGTCTGGGGCTAGCTGGAGCAGCCACGGATGGGACGGGGCGCCCGGGACCGATGGGACGGGCAAGGGAGGGAGTCGGGGCCACGACGAACGGACCGGCGGGCGGGCCCTGCTGTGGACCCCCACCCGGACCCGGGCCGGTCTGGGGCTGGGGGAGATCGCCCCGGCCGCCGCCCCTCGCGGGCCTTGGCCGGCCAGCCCGAACGTGCGGCGACCCCTATCAGTCGTCCTGCCGTCCCCCAGGCTCATTTCCGTCGGGGTGTGTGTGTGCGTGCCTGTCCCACCCTGGCAGAGAGGCAGCGGGGCCCCGGGCGGGTGAGGTGGCCGAGCTGGGAGCCGAGCGTCCCTCCTTCCCCGCCCCCCCCCGCCCCCAGCCGCACTTGGAGATTAATAGATAACTCATTAGGTACATTCCTGCCGGCCCCTGTCTGGGCCAAGGGCTGGGGAAGTGCCGGTGCTGGGCGGGTGCGGGCCGGGCATCAGGACGCCGCACGTGGGAAAGCTCTGACCCGCAGCCGGAGCCTGCATTTCCGCAATAACTTGGAAACAGTGTAACCTGGACGCGGGCCCCCACGAGTGGCTGGCCTGCGGCGCTCCGAGAGCTGCCCCGGGGCTCCCCGGACGCGGACCTCGCTCCTGGGCTGCAGAGTGGACAGGAAGCCTGGAGAGCGGTGCGTGGCCCCAGCCTCGGGGAGACTGTGCGCCCTTGCCTTAGCGTCCTGGTGCCTTTCTCAGCCTTCCTGCCCGCTCGCATCCCAGCAGAGCCTTGTGTACATAGGCGCTGAATAAGTAAGCTTAGTTGGAGATGCATTCTTCGGATGGATAGACGGGACTGAGTCAGACTATACTTTTAGCTAAGGGGCCTTAGTACACCCCGGAAGGACTAACTCAGGGCTGTGTGTGAGGCTTCGTTGGTAAATGTGAGCTCTGTCTCACCACGTAAGGCCTCGAGGCTGGCCACTGAAGATCCTCAGCCTTGGGGAGGTTGTATTGTGCTTGGAGATCCCGAGAGAATGGTGCCCTGCCCTCTCCCCTCTTCCTGCCTTCCCCTCCCCCTGTATTTTTTCTAAGGCCTGGCATTCTGGAGGTTTCATCTTGGGGGTGGGGGAGGCTGGTGGTGATGGTGGATGACTCTGTCCCCCCTTGGGCTAGGACATCAAATCCCCCTCCCACCTGTCCCCAGGTGCTTTTCTCTTTAACAAAAGTTACTTCAATAACCCTTTCCTCTAAAACAGCAATATAAGCCGTCTTGACACAAAGTTTCCTCCCCAGGACGTTGAATAATACCTCCCTACTTTTTGGGCCGGCTCTGTCCCCTGAAAATGTCAGCTGGGTCGGTTCTAAGAATAAGCTGGACCGGATCAGGTTTTCTGAACCCTTTTTGGTGTCAGACTGGACCCCATAGGTCATGTGATGAAGCCCATTTGCAGAGTTAGTTGTTGGAATTCATAAAATAAAAGTATTAAGTGGAAACCA
Source organism: Trichosurus vulpecula (assembly GCF_011100635.1). NCBI lineage: Eukaryota > Metazoa > Chordata > Mammalia > Diprotodontia > Phalangeridae > Trichosurus > Trichosurus vulpecula. The sequence goes on from NC_050578.1 coordinate 3,658,799, forward strand.
AAGGTTAGTGAAAATAAAGAGTTTCTGGACCCTCTAAGTCTCTCTAGCTCTTCTGTGGGGTCCGTGGATCCCGTGTGAAGAACCCCAGGTTTAGAGTCAAACCAGTGGCCTGAGGGCCCTTGTAGCTGAGAGGGAAAATGCTCAGGCAAAGAGTCCCGAGCCTTTGATTTCCTGAAAGCAAAGTCCTTCAATAATATTTATTGGGGGGGGGGGATTTTTATTCCCTTCTCTCCCACAATCTCCCTTGAACTGCAAAAACCTTGAAGAAAGGGGGGGGAAATTTAGACCCCCAAACTCATGGATGCATCTGTCCCCATATCCCAGCATGACCACTGCCCTGGGGGCTGGGGGTCGGGGTTTACTAAACCTTTCTAAAGTAAAGGGAGTATATTACAGTTTTCTCTGCTTAGGAATAAATGTTTGTTCACCACAGAACTCATTGAGCACCATGGAATTAAAGCTGCCTTCCACCAGCTAGACCAAGCATAGCTTCTTAGTCCAGAGGAGCTTTTTTTTAAATTTTGATAACTTAATTTCAAGATAATTAGTTTCCTTTGAAATCCTGCTTATTTTTATTTTATGCATTTCAAACCATTGTTCTGAGAAAGAGTCCATAGGCTTCACCAGATCTAATCCAGGCCAGTTCAGCCTCCACTGGGGTTATGGGGACCGAATTACTGTTAGCAAATCCGCCCAGGCGTCCTTTCTGCGGAAATGTGACCTCAAGAAGTGGTGGCCCCAATCTGAGTCCTGCTGGTGCCCCGTTGGTGCCGATGCTGCTCTCTACCCTGGCTGCTTTGGGGAGGGCACCAGCACCCTCTCCTTCAGCTTGACACATACTCAGGAGTGTCCAGGACTAAATAGATGACACACAAATTTCCATTTAGTGGTGGGGCGGCCAGTGTCTTTGCCTGGGGGGGCAGTGGTGGATTTGATAGTGGGACACCCTAATGGCTTCATGTCTTGTGTATAAAAGGACCTGGGTTTTTTGAGCCACTATTCCAGTGGCCCAGAGTTCATGTACTTTTTGGGAATTCCAAGCCATGGGATGGGGATTGGGAAGTAGAGATGCTGGGAAATTTAGCAGGTTTCAGTAGGGTCAAAATAACTACTAAGGGCTTGCTGCTCTGAGGGTCTGAGGTTTCTCATGACTTGAACCAGGCCAGGTTGTATTTTGCTTTGGACGTTGTACTCAGATTCTAAGGGGAAAGAATTAGTTTTATTTTAAGCCTGTACGAGGGGAGGGAGAGGCTGCAAATCTCTTGGACACCAGTAGCCCGGGGCGGGGGTGGGGTGGGGTGGTGGTGGTGGTGGTGGTGTGTGTGTGTGTGTGCCCGCTCGAGTGTGTGTGTGTCTGTCTGTCTGTGTCTGTTGGTCTCAGTGTCTTGGTCTGTGACACCACAATGGCTAACAAATCTGAATCTTATCCACAGTAATGAGTTAGGAGCCAGTGTTTGGCAGGATCCTCTTGGAAGTTGCTGTAAAACTCTTTGTGGAACTTCTTTCCCTTTGCCTCCTCCTGTTTTTGTCCGAGGGCAGCAGAATGCCCCCGAACATGGCCCCCTCACCTCTTCATTGAGAAGCCCTTAGGATTGTTATCAGGCCAATGGTGGACTCTGGAAGTTTGTTAGTGATATAAAAGTCCCAAGGAAGTCACCCCAGTCTCTGAGCCACTGGTCATTATCGAGCCCAAGCTCTTAACCTGGGGGCTGGGAACTTGTAAACATATGCATGTGTATGTGTGTAATTTATTTCAGTATAATTGGTTTTCTTTCTAATCTTCTGCAGTCAGCAGATCACTAAGTTCTAATTAGGAGCTTATTTTAATATGATATAACCCTAATATGATTATGATAAGCATGACTTCACGCATTTACAAACACAGTCCTGAGAAGGGGCTCCCAAGGGTTCTGTGTCCCCAAAGGGATTTGGAAGCCGTGCTCTTCATCCTACCAGGCTAGAGCTGGGGGCTCTCCATGCCATTTTTGGGTCAGCCGATAAGGCTGAATTTTTAAGGGGAACATTTTTTTTTTTCTGGAACGTTGTACAACAGATATTTCTCACTGGTGTTTTATGTCTTTATCACTCCTGGTAAATTAGAACACTGTTTTGACCCTGGCTAATTTAGAGACCCCGTGGGCAAAGACCGTGGTACTCCTCTGGTCCCATTCCATAGTTCTCCGTGGCAGATACAGGTTCCTAGCACTTGGTTCTCTTTAAGAAGATGGCTTTTGGGGGTGTTTGCAAGAATACTGAAGGTGTAACTAGTTTCTGGGCCCCAGGGCCACATGCCACATACACCCTAGCCTCTCTGAGCTCTTCTGAGCATTGGGCTCTCAGCCCGGATGGATTGGGCAAAGCGTGAAGGTGGGAAACCACACCGCACTTTTGTACCCTAACAGAGCCTGGTGAAGTCTGCCTCAAATCACAGGGCACGTAGCAGAGCTGGTGTTTGAAGTCTTTGGTGCTGGGGCTTTGGAGGAGAGCCTGACTTGGTTTCCCTCAAATACCTCCAGAAGGCTGAAGCCACTTCCCCAGGGAGTACAGGAGGGCTGAAGGATTTTCTCAGACCTCTGTAAAGACACTATGTGTCCCAGCCTTCTGGGGACAAGGGCCTTTTGGGGGGCTGACTGGCTAGAGTCAGGGTGGGCCAACAGTGGGCGTCTCTGGCTCACGATAGAGGTATGATATGCTATGATTTCACTGAGGCCGGTGGTGCCAGGCATGGAGCTTGTGTGAACGCCACAGGCAGGTGTCTCCCCCAGCTTGGCCCAGGGAGAAGGAATTCAGCCTGGGAGCTCTCTGTTAAGCCCATGTGGTTTCAGAACAATGGAACAGCCTAGGCATGGGGGTGGTGGTGGCAGGGTGGGCCCTGACAGGGATGGCCTTGTCCCCCTCTGTCTTTTCCCAGTCATTAGGCAGCTGGGTAATAGAAGGCTGGAGTTGCAGCCAGTAAGATCTGAGTTTGGATTCTGCCGCAGACACTGACTGTGACCTTGGGCCAGTCACTTCACCTTGGAGCCTTGGTTTCCTCACCCGCTTCAAAGCACTTTGCAGACCCTTAGGCACTAAATGGGCACTGTGATCACTGTTGTTTTAAGTTCACCATGTGTGCTGGAGCCTTTGTGACTGCACGTCTGCACTGATAAATGAAGCCTGACCGGCCCCTGCCTCTGTGCAGAGAAGACAACTGAGGCATGGACAGATGGGACATCTTGTCTTCAGTCAGATAGCTGAGGATTCGACACCAAATCCAGCACGCTTTCCACTTCACCATGCCAGGTCTTCTTAAAACCGTCTTTGAACACAGCCCTCTACTCCTCAGAAACCCTCAATGGCTCCCTGTTGTCAAGTGAATCAAGGCCAGCCCCGGGTGCCTCCCCAAGGCTGCTGCTCCCCCCACGTACCTCAGCGCCGCCCCCCCCCCCCCCCCCCCCCCCGTGGAAGCCTTCCCTGTCCTAGAACCCTGTTTCCTCCTTCGCCTGGTTCTGGGTCCTCGGCATTTTTAGGGTTCACTAGGCGCAGCGTGCATTTAGAGTAGTGGATGGTAGAGAGGTGGCAGGCTTCTGAGCTAGGAAGACCCCGCCCCCATCCATGCTGGCTGCATGACTCTGGGCCACGGCCAGCCGCAGACAGCTCCTTAAAGCAGGCTGTTGTCAAGGGGGGCTGTGTGTGAAGTCAGAGGTCTTGGGTGTGAGCCCCTGAACTGATCCTTACCCTTCCCTGGGGGTTCAGCTGTAAAGTGGGGGTGACAGCGCTGTATTCCTTACCTAGGCCAACGCCTCATTTGACAGATGAGGATGGACTAAGTATCAGATGTGGCATTCGAACCCAGGTCCTTGGATGCCCAATCTATTGCTGTTGGAAACTAGTTCTAGTTTTGGTTCTCTAGATCTGCAGGGAGCCTGGAGGTGGGGTCGGGATCATGTTCCTCACCATCTGGCAGCATTGGTCTTCCCCGCTCTGTGACCTTTGGGAAATGTCCTTAGGTCCTGCATCTCTCTCAGTATCTCAGAAGCCTGAAGGACTGAATGGCTCTTTCTCCAGCCCTCTCTCCCACCTGCTGGGCACTCCTGTCACTCTCACTGGTGGTCCCTGATCCCCTCTGCTCCTCAGATAGAGGACTTGCAGCTGAAAGAGGACAGATAAGCCAACCTCTTCGTTTATCAGATGGAGAAGCAGAGGCTGGGGAGGCAAAGACTTGGCCAAGGTCACTCCACCAGTCAGTATGATAGCTCAGATTTGAAACAGGGACCCCTTCCTCTGTCCTGCTCTGGACCAGAGATAAGGGACCAGGGAGTGAACGGGCCTTGGTACGTTGCCCGTGACCTAGACCCACACCATACCCTCCCTTTATTTTCTTTAAAAAATGTTTCGTTCAGTCAATCAAAGAGCATGTTTTATTTTTAATCCTTTTTATTCTGAAGCTAATGAATACCAAAAAGAAAGGACACTTCCATATACAGAAGAGGAGGAGATGTGACCCCACACATCTCTATTATATACAGCTTGCTCTTTTTAAAAGTATTCTAATACATCCAACATGTTACCCTCAGAGCCAGCCTTCTTGTCAGGTGCTTCCTTCTGAACTCCTTCCCTTCCCAGCTGTGCATTTTGAAAGTTGCCTCAGTGACCCTCTTTTAGTCCTTCTTTGGGGGGTCATCATTCTTGCTAGGTGCCCCCTCCATAATCACCACCCAAGAAAAAGAAAAGTCTTCTTTGTAACTCATAAGCAGTCAAGCAGAAAGAGCCACACGTGGGCCCCATCCTCAAAATGTATGTCTCATTGTGCACGTTGGCTGCACCCCCTTCTGTCAGGAGGTGGGTGGCCTGTTCCATCATCGGGCCTCTGAATTTGGGGCCTCGTCTTTGGCGTTGGGTAAAGGAGTCAGCCTTTCCAAGCATTTTCTTTTCATTGTGCCAGGAGCTAGAAACAAAAAGTGGGACCACTCCATTCCCAGGAAGCTCACATTTTTGGGGTGGAGACAATTGATTCTCTATCTCTGTCTCTCTCTGTCCCTGTGTGTGTGTCTCTCTGTCTCTCCCCTCTTTCTCCTCTGTCTCTCTGAGTCTTTCGTCTCTCTGTCCCTCTCTCTTTCCCCTTCTCTCTCCCCTTGTCTCTCTCTCTCTCTTCCTCCCTCTCCTTTTCCCTCTCCCTTCTCTCCTCTCTCTCCTCTCTGTCTCTCCTTCCCCTTCTCTCCCTTCTCTCTCCTTTTCTCTCTCTCCCTCCCTCCCCCCTCCAGCCCTCATTTCTCTCTCTCTCTCTCTCTCTCTCTCTCTCTCTTCCTCTCTTCCATAAAAGTCAATTTCTAAAAATCCCCAAACCTTCCTTTGGAACAAATAGATGCAGTTGAGGCATCCACATGTTGCCCTTGTCTGACAGCGTATGTCTTGTTCCACATCCGTTCACCACCACCTCTGCCCAGGGCCAGTCTGTCCATCTGCCAGGGTCGCAGCTGGATGCTGCTTTAATCCGAGCGCCGAAGTCAGTCTCGATGGTGAGCTTGCCCTTGCCCTCTACACCGTTCTGGGTCTGCCTGCTTCCTGGCATCCCACCGTGCAGCTCTTCTTTATTTCCTGTTGAACCCATCCATACATGATGGTTTGTTCAGCCCTTCCCTCCCTCGTGGGCCCTTCCCTTCTAGCTCTTTGCTACCCCAGAAAAGGACTGCTTTTGGTAGGGTTTGGGGCACAGAGGGGATCTTCCTCTCTCGTCTTTGAGCCTCCTTTGTATGGTCTAAATGGTGAAGGATCTCTCGGTCCATCTTCGGGTTGCTTTCCCTGTGCCTGGAATGCTCTCCCTCCTGGTCCCCACCTCTTGCCTCCTCTGAGGTCTCTGCTGAAATCCGTCCTTCTTCAAGTAGCCTCTCCCAGTCCTCTCTGAGGATGCAGTTCATCGGCTCTCTACCTTGTTTGTAAGTCTTGTCTGCTCCATTAGACTGGGAGCTCCTTGAGGTCAGGGATTGGCTTTTGCGTTTCTTTGTATCACCAGGAGTTCACACAGTGCCTGGCACATAGTGGGTGCTTCTTATGCTTGTTGACCCAGTTAAGGTATTTCTGATGACAGATGCCTCTTGCCACATGTATTGGAGAGTGAAGGGTTAGTCTTCAAGGGGACTGGGTGGGCTGATCTCATCTTACAGGAGAGGAGACGAGGCTCAGAGAGAGGCTGGACAATTGGCAGTCGGACCCAACTTCCAAAATTGTAACAACGTTAGACTGGAAAGGGACCTTGGTGGCTCTTGGCTCTCCAGGCCCAGAGCTTCTGCCCGGCTGCCCGCCCACCCTGGGACTCTTTTATTTCCTCTGCTACGGAAGTTTTGAGGGCTTTTGTTTTGGCTGGGTTGGGGGTGGTGGTGCACTCCGGGTTATAAGCTTCAATAAAACATTGGTTCTGGCCTAGATGCAGTGTTCTTTCGATGCTTTATTGTAAATCTCTGGCCGTGTCAGGATGAGCCATTTACTGGCTTTTTAAGTGCTCACCATCAGCAACATGCAATTCCTCCAGTAGATGTTTCCCTCCCCCTGATGGTGCCAGTCTCTCTGTGGTCCGTCCCTTCATTCCCATTCGCTTTCCCCCTCCAGTGGCTCCAGTGTATACGTTGGCTCGGCCTTCTTATTCTGTTGCCGTCTTCCCCCACATCCTCTTTCCCCCCAGCTCCCCGTTACCTCGGCTTTTTGGTCCTTCAAGCCATTACAGACTTACAAGGCTGGGATCCCTTGTGGGGCTCCCAGTGTTGGGTGCTGCAAATGATGCCGCCGTGCCTACCCTCAGCACTCAATGTCAGTTTGCAGTTAGTGTGGATCAGTTAGGTCTGCTTCAGTTTCCTCACCTGCAGAATGGATTATCACTTCCTGCTGTTTAGGAGGGGAATGTTAGACAAGCTTTCCTGCAGTGGCTGGCCTTGGGAAGCCAGGGCGGTGGAGCCTCCTGCCAGCCTCCTCCTCTGTGACACCACTTAGAAGAATCAATGGTGAGCTTTCAGAAGTTGGGGGGGGGTGGTTCTGGGGTGTAGTTAATGGCCGGAAATGACCCTGGGGAGGGGACAAAAGAAGGACTCCTTCGTCCTCCTCCTGAATACCTGACCCCTTTGTGTTGGATGAGGCCATATGCAGATAGCCCCAGCCTGGTCCCTGCCCCCTTTAGGCTTTTGGAGGGGGAGGCAAGGAAGGGGAAGGGGAAGCCCTCATTCAGCTGGGCTTCTCTCCCTGTCTGTGCCTAGGCTCACTGGAGGGGACCTCAGCTGGGAGGTTGCGGGCACACCATCTCTGCCAGTGCTGCTCTCGCGCCCCTTAAGGGCCCAGAAATCCCCAATCACAAGATCGATGCTCTGGAGTGAAGTTAGACATGTCTGTCAGCAGTTGGGCTCTTGAGTGTCCAAGGTCTGTCCCGATCAGGCAGTCACAGAGACCCAGTTTGATCATTTTCTGGGGCTCTGTGTGGCACCCATTGGTCTACCTCTGTATGTAGCTGGACTGAGAATTGGTCTTTCTTTTTTTTAATTTTCTGGTTCAGTAACACATTTTTACCAAGCTTAGGAACCTGAGGGCCACAGAATGGCCAACGCTTTTCCTGGGTCACTCGAGGCATCGAGTGTTAAAGCAGGAACTCCAGCTCTGGCGTCTGGTACTCCAGACAGGTGGCCGGGTAGGCAGGGGGTGCCTCTTTCATGAAGTCCCTTCCTTTGATTTCTTCCCATTGATGTTTTTTAAGCCAGTGGAACAGTTGCCAGTCAGGTTAGGGCCAGGACCACAAAGTGGGCTGGCTACACTGGGCTAGCCCCGCCTCTCCAACACCCCTGCTAAGGGCCTGGCACACACTTGGTGCTTAAGAAATGTTCTTGAAATAGAACAGATCATGTTGGTCATTTTGGGGGACAGGGCCCCTATTCTAGGGTCCCATCAATGCTATAGTCGTGGTCTGTTACTGGCCCCCCTCCCCACGGAGTGGAAGGCTGGCTACCTGCGCTGAAGGAAAAGGAAGGGCACTGTGTGGGGTGCGTAGGGAAGGCTACATCACAAAATGTACCAGGGAAGATGCCTCCCTCCCTGCCAGGGTGACTGCATTTGAGTCTCAGCCCTGAGGTCTGCTTCTGGTGAGACTCTGGGGGAGGCAGTGAACCTCACTTTCCTCATCTCCACAATGATGGTGTTTGGGCCCTGAGGTTATAGGTGAAAACTCGAAACATAAAAACTTTTTTTTAAACAATAAAAACAAAGTAGTGTAAAAGTAAATGGGGAAGGGAACTATTTCTGATCTTCTAATTTATTTTTACCTCTTAATATTTACTGTCAAAAATATTCAGAGAAATGAAGTACAAATGGATTCCCCAGAAAGCTGCTTGGGGCCCATTCCTTATAAATTGTTTGCACTGTGCACGTTCATCCAAAGGGTTGGGACAGAAAGTGTCCTGCTCCCCTGTTCCTTCTGGATCTCTGTAGACAGTGCATTTTTTCCACAATTGGCAGCCTCTGGGGGTGGCCTGTTTTCAGCCAGCTTGCTTCCTGCCTTGGTGGTGACCTTCCTACCTTTGGGTATGGGCATCTCCTGGGCCCCATTTCTCTGGAAGGTTTGAACCTAGCCTGGAGTGATGGAGAGGCCAGATTTCCCTTTTCTCTTTGGAGGCACTCTCCCCAGATAATATAGATGGGGGCCTTCTTTGGACTCGCTGCAGAATAGAGGCTCCTTGAGGGCAGCAGGGCCGTAAATTCGTACTTCTCCCTACTTCTAGCCTAGTGTCCTGCATGTAGTAGGTGGGACTGGATTAGGGACCATCGAGGAAAGAACATGAGCGATCATCTCATTCAGTGGAACTTCCTTGGGGGCAGAGCCTGCTTCTTTTCTGTCTCTGCTCTGTCCCCCCAGAAAGTACTGGGCTGCCGTGAATTTCCCAGCTGAGTGCTTGTGGCCAGTGGCCATTTATTTTCCCGGTCAGAACTAGCCTGGAAGGAAGCTTGGGAGGGGCATCCTTTTTTGCACGCAGCAGGTCCCTGCAGACTTTGGGCCCGAGGTAGCCTGAATGTAGCCGGAGCATCCTGCCTCTAGCTTTGTCCCTAGCTGCTGCTTCTGGGTTAGGATGGCCGAGGGTGTTCGGCTGCAGCCCTTCCTTTCTCTGCCTCGGTTTCCTCATCTGTAATACGGGGATCATAATTGCATCCACCTCTCTGGGTCCTTGTGAGGACCAGATGACATGTGTAAGGTACTTTGCAAACTGCTCTTACTTTTGGTGGGGGGAGGGCAGAAAAAAAGGAAATTTACACGCTCGTTTTGCCGTGTGTTTGGAAGGAATAGCGAGCTGGCTGCAGTAGAGGTGCAGTCTCATGCTTTGTTTTTTATCATACAGTGTTATGGACATGCTTGTTTTATTCCATAAATATGTGTTAATGGAAAAAATGGAAAACCGCTTTGATTCACTTTTTACATCATCAGTATTCCTCCTCCCTATCCCCATCCCATGCAACAAAGAATATTTTTTGGAAAAAAAGCAAAAAGAAAAAACACAACAAAAACTGAGCAAAACAGATGATCAGCACGTTGAGAAAAGTGGGAACAATCTGCAGCGTGCCCACCCATGGACCTCTCGCCTCTGCAAAGCAGTAGGAAGGCCATGCCTCTTCCTGTCTCATCTTTGGGACCAGGCTTGTTCTTTGTCATTTTAATGTGAACTATTTATTACTGTTCTCTCCTCTTCCTTCTCCACTCTTCCTCCTACCCCCTTATTTTAAAGATGAAGCTCTGGGAGAGAGGAAGTGACTTGGTTAGGGTCACATGGCCGGTAGGTATGTGTTGAGGCCAGATTCCCGTCTAGGCCTCCTGACGCCAAGTTGAGAGTTTTTCCCTCTCCTGAGGCTTCCTGGATTTCTTTCTTTCTTAACTTTTGCTCACATCGATGGAGGTCCCACAAAGCCTTGCTGGTTGACTGCTGTGAACCTCTCCTTTTCCAAGGAAGCCAGGCCTATCCGTAGGAACCGCAATCTCCTCTCTGATCATTAGAAATCCGGCCTTATTGGTGGAGACTGGTAACAATGGAGAAAAAATACTTGGGTCAAATATAGAAACAGGAGTCACTCAGTAGCTCCCTATTTTTAGATCTCATGTATATTAAAGCAGAATAGAGGCCGTCCATATATTTTATTTTGTTTTTTAAGGAAGTTGAGCTGATGGTTGAGGGTGGGGCTATGGAATTCCAAGGATGACTCCAGAAGCCCTAGCCTGGGCTCGGTGAAGGAGAAATTGACTTTGGCTGTTACAGATTCCAAGGCTTGGGTCAGGAATGGTTTTTGTTGAGAACGCCTGTGTCTCTCAGAATGCCCTCCAGAGAAGGTTGTTGGGCATGGCTTGGTTTTGTTGACGCTGTGTTACAGATTCTAATACAGTTTTGAACAGGACCTTGTCTGCTCCTAAAAAGGCCCCAAACGGATGGGGTTAGAGGCAGAGAAACTGGACAGGGGAAATTCCTTCTTCAGGACCCCAGGAGGCTTGCAGCTTGCAGCTTGTCAGCTTGGGATCTCTTTGTCCCTGCCTTGCTCACTGACAGTTGGGATCCAGAAAGGCCCCAGTGGGCTCAGTCTGTGGACTTACGCTAATAAATTGAAATTTGATAAGACATAAGGCCTTAAGCTTGTTTTTAAAAAGTCAGTTTCTTGAGAGTAAAATGGGAGAGGCATAGCTGGACAGTGGCCATTCAGAGAAAAGATCGCTGCGTTTTGATGGACTGACCACAAGCGCAGCATGAGCTGAAACTGGGGTGAGCATTTCCTCCAAGTCTTACCTCAGCTTTCCTGGGATGGACCGTTAAATATGGGAATGGGCTCCCAGTACCTGTTCAGAATCTGAATGTGCAGCAGAGAAATGGAGTGATGGACCAAGGTGGCACAGTAGCCTCCCTCAGTCAGTTACTGTGTGGACTTGGACAAGCACTGCCCCCCAGTTTTCTTATCTTTAAAATAGAATGATGAAGTGGAGCCACCCTCACAGTCTCTGAGGATCTGATGAGAGAGAGAACATTTAAGGTGCTTTGCAAGCTTTCAGAAGCTATCCTGCCTGCTGGCTCTAATTGACATTCCAGAGGGCCCAGGGCCCACTGGCCAGAGTTGAACCTGGGTCCTTCTGCCTGCTCCACGCAGGAATCTCTGCTCTAGGCTGGGAGGCCCGGTGGGAATTTCTCCAGGTTCTCCAGTGGTTTATGATGCCTGTGGGCCTGATGTTAGTTGGGGGCAGAATTGTCCTTCCCCAAAGGCTGAGGCTTCTGAGTGGTCCTGTCCTGCCTGGAAACATCTGTCCTTTCCCCTCGTGCCCTGGCCTGACCAGATCTTGGCTCAGCTCTTTCCCTGGCCACCTGACACATTTCTGCAGAGTCGGGGAGGGGCAGAACAGGCATTTGTTAGGCACGTATGTGCTGCGTGTGGGTGCTGTGCCAAGTGCTTTAAAGGTCATTACTGTGACCCAAATTTTACAGTTGAGGAAACCAAGGCAGTCAGCAGTTACAGGGTCACTTAGTAAGTGTCTGAGGCCATATTTGAACTTGAGTCTTCTTGACTCCAGGCCCGACCCTCTATCCCTGTGGTGGCTGGAAGGCCAGCATGTTGGATGCTGAAGAGGGCCTAGGAGGCGAGCCAATTCTAGCCTGCGCCTGGGCCTGAGTCTCCTCTGAGCATTCCGGGGCCATCCAGCCCTTCCTTTAGGTCCTACTGCAGCAGGCTGTGAGCAGAGGAATCATTTAGATAGGTCTACTGTAATCACATCCACTTTACAGCTGAGGAAGCAGAGGCAAACAGGGTTAAGTGACTTGCCCAGGGTCACACTGCTAGTGTCTGAAGCTGGATTTGAACTCTGGTTTTCCTCACTCCAGGCCTGGTGGCTCTAACCATTGCACGACCTAGCTGCTCCAGTATCCTATATAGGGAACAGCAAATGAGCCCATCTAGCTTCAGTGTAGAGTTCATCATGGAGTGAGGTTGAGGAGTGGGAAGTAGAGGGAAAATCAGTCTGGCAAGATAGGCTCACTAAACTATCGGTCACCAACATAGCCGCCTGGACCACTTTTTCTTCTGAAGTGCTTGTGAGTGGGGGTGAGCAGTGATGCCTGGGTGGTGAGTGGGAGATGGAGAAACCTGCAAGTTGGGAGGTCTTGTGAACATTCCAGAACTCTCCGACGACTGGTACATGCAGTTCTGCATTTGCAGGTTTTTCTGAACAGGGAAAAGGAGGAGGAGGGGGAGGAGAGGGAGAGAGGGAGGAAGAGGGGAGAAGAGGGGGAGACGGAGGAGCAGTGATCTCCCATCATGGCACCTTCTCCCCTCCCAGCTTCTCCAAGAAGTTTTACAGCAGGTGGCAGCAAAGATAGTGGTGGCTGGAGATTAGGGATGGGATTTGAACTCAGAGAACCTGAGATTCAGTCCCAGCTTTGACATTTATGATCTGTGTGACTTTGGACAATCCACTTACCCTCTGGTCTATAAAATCAAGGGCTTGGTCTGGATCCACCTCTTGAGAACCATTTGGTGTCAAGGCCCCCTCCCAGAGAGCTTTGGCTCATGTGGGTTATGTTTAGTGATGGTTACTGTACTGGAAATTAAAATGCCTTATTCTCATTATAAATTAGAAATCATTTTGACCTAGCAGAATCTTGGGGACCCCGAGACTGCACTTTGAGAATCACTGGCTTCAGTTGACCCTAAGGCCCCCTCTCTGTCAGTCTGGGATCCTGCCTCAACTGCCTTATCTATAAAATGGACATCAGGATATTCACACTCCTCGCCTCTTAGAGCTTTCTAAAGAATCCCAACTGCTCTAGAAATAACCCACCCAACATCTCTTCCTTCTGTGACAGAGTCTGATCCCTGGATCCTTGGTTAGGTTTTCCAGTCTGGAAATCCTCATGTATTCATTGGTCCAAACCAGCCATTCTTTGAATTAACAAAACCCTCCCTATGGAGAGAGGCAGCAGGCCTTATCTTAAAGAGGCCTTATCTCTTTATAACCAACTCTGGGCCCTCTTTTTGTTCTACTGGAATTGCCCACATTGGTCCTTGGTTCCTCCAGGAAATGGGTCATATCTGGGGGCTGGCCAAGCTCTCCTTCACACAGGCTGTGCTGGTATTTGAAATCACAGAGGCAGTTTGCAAGGGCAGTCAAAATTGCTTTCCCTTAACTCTCTCTGGATTTTCCTTCTTTCTCTCCATATTCTTTGAGGGCAGTGGGCACGTATCGCCTTGGTTTTGTAGGCTATGAAAATGGAAGTGAAGGAAACTGGATTTAGTGCCCAAGCCTTGAAGACTTTCAGAACTGGTAACACGTAACAGTAGCGGCTTGCTTTTCTGTGTCTTGGATGATCCTGATGACAACCCTTCAAGCTAGTCTTCTCATCTACAGATGGGGAAATTGAGACCTGGGCCACTTCTGAGGCCATGTCCTAAATGGTCAGGAGGCTGCCCCAGTGTGGCCCGAGGCCCCTTCCCCCTGCGTTGGTGGAGCTCCTTGTGGGCAGGCTCTGTGCTCTTTGCAAAGTTCTAGCTTCCGGACAGTCCACTCCATGCATGAACTGCCTCTCAGGCATGGGGAAGGTGTAGCTACATGTTGCCACTCTGAATCCTCCCATGTTGCCAAGCCCTTCCTTTACCAGGTCTCTCAGCACCATCTTTCAGGCCCAGACCTCTCCTCACATTGTTCACAGAGCCTTCGGGAGTTCTCGGTGTTGCTCTTTTGTCCGGGGACATATGGAAAGGGCCTTTCCTGTGCCCTAAGCATAGAATCCCAGAGGTGGGGCTGGCCAAGGGCCTGTCGGTGCCTCCCCCATCCCGGGCCAGGGAGAGGCTATGGGGGAGGGCCAAGGAGTCCCCCATACCTTAGATCCTGGAGAAATTACAGAGTCAGCAATTGAAGGGACCTTAGCAGGCTTGTACTAGCCGTGTGACCCTGAGCAAGTCACTGGACTCAAATGAGTTAATATGTAATAAGGGCCCAGAGAGGTCATGGGACCATTGATTTAAAGGTACTTAGGTTGCTGAATCCAACCTCTATGTTTTACTGAGCCTTGGAGAAATGGAATGACTTGTCCACCGTCTCACAGGCAGCTAAGTGGCCATGGGAGGATTTGAACCCAGGCCTTCCTGACTCCAACTCCAGCATTCTCTCTCCATCCCCCTTGCTGAGCTAGGGCTCCCCAGCCACCATCATGAGTGGTTATGATAGACAAGCAGAGCACCTTCACCCCGAGGTCCCTATGAAATTGCACTGTTTAGAGGCAAGCTGCCTAGTTGTCTTTTGGGCTCGGCCTGCTGGGTCTGCACAGACCAGGGCCAAAAGATCCCAGGGAGGCCTGGCACGGCCCCTGATTAGGGGGCAGCTGGCTTGGTGGCTGGCAGAAGCTGGGGAGGAGGCTGAATCCCCAGGCCTTCTTTCTGAAGGGTGACGGAATCTGTGTGTGAGTGTCTCCAAGGCCCAGCTTGTTAATACAATTAGCCAGGGAGGGAATCTTTTGTGGAGATTAGAGGCATGGAAAAGAACTGATCCGAAGGGAAGATAGAGAGAGACAGGCCCCCAGAGAGAGAGAGACACACCAAATAAAAATGCCTCCAGTAACAGCAGATCGTGGCCACCCCAGGGACAGAGGAATGAATCCTCCCCTGGAGCCTGCCCCTCCCTCCTTCCCTCGGCCCAGGCCGCTCACCATATAAGGCTGTGGACCATGCAGAGAAGATAACAGCAGGGCCAAGCACTTCACATTTCCAGAGTCCGACCAGAATTAACTCATTAATTCTTCTAGGCTGAGATGAGACAGCCCAGTATCTCAGGCATGGCTCCCTGAGTCTCTGCTGGCTGGGCCCTTGGCCACCATCTTCTCAGCTTTGCAGTATCACCAGGGAGTTGAGTGGCCTTTGGCTTTCACTTAAGGATCCTGCTCCCCCCGGGTCCCCAGCCATGAGGGGAAATGAGACAGCATGTTCCACGCTGAGAAGATTCTTGGTTATTGGTAACTTGGTCCTAATATGGAGCCTAAAGTGTCGTCTGTATTTTCTAGCTGGTCCTGCCCTCCGGGTACAGGCAAAGCCAGGCTAAGCTATCTTGTCCACCTTGTAGCTCCTGTAAGAGTTGGTGGGCCTCAGGTTCCTGGTTCTGCCCAAGTAGACGAAGGCTAAGCCACCCGAATACTGGAAGACAGCCATCGCGTTCCTGCTTAGCTCTCCTCAGCCCCTCTCCTGGCTTTTGTTCCTCTCTAGGCTCCCCCTGGTGCTTGGCCCACTCGGCCATCTTGCACAGGTGCTATTTCCGTAAGACCTATATCTCTGCTACCTAACGCACAGTAGGAGCTTTTTCAACGTTGTTGACATGAGTTTGTGTTGCTCGCAGGACCCTGGGAATTTTTTTCAGTACGGTCATATTTCCGGATCCACGAGGTGTCCAGGAGGATGTTGAAGAATGTAGAAACAGTTTCTTTGTTAGGCCCCATGAAGGTTCCTTGTCATCTGGGTTTTGTGCCCCTGGTGAGAAGGTCATTTCCATGTCTCGCTCAGTGGCACCATTTTCTGATGTGGTGAGTGAACCTTGTTACGTTTGTGCCCACGAAGTGCAGAAAGTTAGAATTTAAAGACCTTGGCTGGGTTTGGTTGGGTGGGAGGGGGATGTTGGTGGGTGCCCAAGACAACTAACTGGGCTAGAGTGGGCTGTTATTGGGTTGGTGGTCTCCTCACCTTCTCTCTGGGTTTGGTTTTACCCCTGGTTTAGCAGAAGACACGAAGATGGCGGAGAAGGCCCAAGTGATGTTTTACAATCGTGTCAGTCATTTTGGGGGGCTGGCATGTTCTCTGCCCTTAACGGCTGCCGCCCTCCCTCGCTCTAGTGATGGGGCGGGGGGGCTTGTCTCTGTTACTTTTCCTTTGGTTGGGGAAGTGTGTTCTTGGAGGGAGTTGGGAAGAAGGGGCAAGCTTTATCACCTTCTTTAGGGACATGGAAACAGATTTTCTCTGTGTGACTGAGCTGAGACAGCATTTTGGAAGAAAATGAAGGGATCAGGGGCAGCTGGGTGGTGCAGTGAGTAAAGCACCGGCCCTGGAGTCAGGAGGACCTGAGTTCAAATCCGGCCTCAGACCCTTGACACACTTACTAGCTGTGAGACCTTGAGCAAGTCACTTAACCCCAATTGCCCTGCCTTCCCCCCTCCAAAAATTTTTTTTAAAAAATGAAGGGCTCAGAGCCATGACACCTAGCATGGTGTCTTGTATGGCATGCATGAATGCAGTGATTGGCAGGGATGCTTGGCACCTCATAGAAAGCCATCTCAACTTTAAAAACCAAAGATTTTATTGCTATCTTTTGTTGATGCACGTCACTCGGATTTCTCCCCTATCCTTCGCCTCTCTTCTCCCAGAGAACCATTCCTTATAATAGATACATTTTGTAAAAAGAGGATGAGGAAGGAGAGGAAGAGACTCCAGCCCCGAGAGCCTGACACATGGAGCAGGTCTGATGGTACAGGCAGTGTTTGGGCCTGTGGCTTCTGCCCTCTGCAGGGGTGGTGGGGGGCAGGGGGGTGTCCTCTGCCTCTGCTCTTGGAGGCCAAGCTTGTTCTTCCTAATTTGCCACTTTCTGTTTTGAGGGTGTTTCTTTCCATTCACGCTGTTGAGCAGTTGAGGTGCGTGTGTTGATTTCCCGGCGTTGCCTGCTTCCCTTTGCATTCCCGTAGGGCTCCCCATGGTTCTTTGTGCTCATCACCTTCATACTTACAGATCAGTACCAGTCTGGTACCTTCCTATACCAGAGCGATTGCAGCCATTCCCCAGTCGAGGCATGTCGACTTTGGCTTCAGGTCTTTGCTGCTGCACAAAGTGCTCCTGTAAACATTTTGGGGTCTTTGGAGACTCTCTTCTTATGCTTCTATGGATACAGACCTCCTGAAGGAATAATCTCTAGGCCAAAAGATCTGAACATTTCAGCTGCTTGGTTTGCATACTTGCAAATGGCTTTCCAGACTGGCGGTGCCATTTCACAGCTCCACCAACAATGCATCAGTGTGCAGCCTCGATATTTTACCTGATTATTTACAAATCCATCTCTGTCGATTTCGTGTGTGTGTAGGGTTATGATTTCAGAGCTGAAAGGAATCATCCAGTCATAGGGTCATAGATCTAGGGCTGGGAGGTTGAATCCAGCCCCTTCCTTTGACAGATTAGGAAACAAGGCCTGGGAGGGGAAGTGACTGGCCCAGTGTTCTCTTTCTGTTTGTCCCTCTCCGCCTCTGCCCCTGCGTGACTGTGTGGGTGTCACAGACATACACAATCATATCGTTAAAAATTGCCACAGTTTTGCCCAGGAGGCAGGAGGCTGTGGTGAGGGCTATAATCCTTCCTAGCTTTTTGACCTTCTCTTCTGAGCCTCAGTTTACTCCCAGGCAGTTGTTGGGAGGGTGCTATTGTGAGTTCAGAGAAGCTTGGAGGTGTGCCCTCCCACCTCCCCAGCACCCTAAACGTTGTTGTTTTTTGACTCATAAACCAAGCGAGATAGTCCTCAGTCCCAAACCTGGCTCATTGGTAAGAGAGAGGCTCCCTGGCCTCCTCTCCTTGGGCACAAGGGTCTGGGTGGGGTGGGATGGAGGTGAGGGGGGAAGTGGGATGTATTTTAAGCAGCATTGAAAATGAGGCTGATGTGGCTCTGCCTTCATTCACCGCCCCAGTCTCATGTCAGGGGCATTTAAGGGGGTGAATCAGTGGGGGGACCAGAGGCTCACTGGGACCCTTAGAAACAGGTGTTCCAATGGCCTCGTGTTTTACAAATGATATAACAGGCCTAGAGAGAGTTAAGTGGCTGACTCAAGATCACCCAGTAAATAAGTCACTTAGAGCATTCAAACCCTGACCCCCTCTTAGGATTTAGGGCTAAAAGGGACCTGATGTAGCTTAGAGATTGTCTGGGCCCCTGTTTTACATTTTACAAATGCGGAAACTGAGGACCACAGAGAGAAGTTAAATGTGGCCCCTAGGTTCAGGCAGGTAGAGGATATGTAAATACTGCAGGGATTTGGTTCCTCTGAGACTAAATCTGGTATTCCCTTCTCAAACCAGACAGAAATCAGAACTTTGAGGACTTCCTAGCGTATGTGGTCCCTTCACCAGTGCAGATGGTGGCCGTTTGTGCCCTAGACCAGGAGATCTTACCCTGGCATCCAAGAATTTAAAAAAAAACCCAAACTTTGATAACCTTATGCCAGTATAATTGGTTTCCTTGGTAATCCTCTGTATTTGATTAAACCATTGGAGGGTGTGATTGTGAGAAGACGTCTGTCCATGAGAGTCCTCAGACTTCTGGAGAGTGCAGAGACACAGAAAAGGTTAAGGCTTCCTGCTCGGCGAGATGGCGTCCTGAGCCATGGCCCACAATGCAGTCTCCTGTCCAAATACAGAGATGCTGTTAAATCCAAGGCCAAGGTCATGAGGGCGGCTTTAAAAATAGCAGTTGACTTGGGTTGATGGGTAGAAAATGAGGCTGAGCATCCCAACTTCCCCTGTGGCCTCCGAGTCAAGGAGAATCCCTGGGTGGACAAGACAGATGGGCCGTACCCGGGCCCCTGCAGCCCTGGCGGCTTTCTCTGCATGCCTGGAGTTCATTCAGGGCCCCCGCTTATCCTGCTTTTCTGATTTTCTCTAACCAAGGAAACTTGTTTTAAAGGCAAGAAAAACTGGGGTTTCTAAGCAGTTTTGAAGAATGCTTTTGAGGAGCTCAAGGGTCTTGCCCTGCTTTTCTGATATTTTGGGTAGAAGTCATGGCTCCCACCGTCTTGTCCAACCCTGACCCTCTCTGGGACAGCTAGGTGGCCCAGTGGATAGAGTGGAGCCTGGAGTCAGCAAGACTCATTTTCTTGAGTTCAAATCTGGCCTCAGACACTTACTAGCTGTGTGACCCTGGGCAAGTCACTGAGTCCTGTTTGCCTCAGTTTTCTCATCTGTAAAATGAGCTGGAGAAGGACATGGCAAACCACTTCAGTGCCTTTGCCAAGAAAATCTCAAGTGGGATCACACAGTCAGACATGACTGAAAATGACTCAACAAGAAACTCCTCCCTGCCATCATGGAGCAGCGCTGCTGCCGCTTGTCCGTGCAGTGGGGCTCAGGCAGAAGGAGTCCTGGGACAGGACAGCACCCTCATACGTTAGTCCTTTGTCTTCAGCGCCCCAGGGACTAAGTTCCCAGGTGGGCCAAACACAGTGATCAGGTTAGAAGTTACTGTTGCTGTTCTTTGGGTCACATTGAAGCTGGAGTCAGGGAGACCCGAATTCGAGTCCTGCTTCTAACATTTACTAGCTGTGTGATCCTGGGCAGCCACTAACCCTCTCAGTGACTCAGTTCCCTCGTTTGTAAATGGATTTTGGCATCCATCCAGGTCCTACCATTCAGGATTGGTGTGGGGCCCAAATGAGGCGGTGTCTGCAGTATGCTTTGCAGATGTTGGCGGCCATCATTTTAGCCTTACTTAATGTGCCCCCTTCAGAGCCTGACTTGAGTTTCATGACTATAAGAGCTGGAAGGAGCCCCAGAGATCATCTAGACCCTTTTAATCCTTCCCAGAGTCCACCACGTCCTCATTCAGAGCCTAGTGAGTTTTCCTTTGCACACAATCCAACCGCTTGTTTATTTGCTTTCCTAGGCTCAGCACAGCGACCTAGAGGGGGTGGTAGCCTGTGGAAGGTGCTGGATGGGGTCCTAATGACCACAGAAAGGGGACACTGCTGGTGTTTGCTTTCTGAATCTCAGGAGACTTCATTTGGCTCAGGATACGAGGACAGCAAGGCTTTCCGTGCACACACCGCTTTGCTCAAGGCCCTGTGCTTCTGTGGGACACAGAATGAAAAGTAACAGCACCCCAGGCCCTGCCCGCAGGAGATTGACATGGCCCACGGGCTTCATCTTTTTTGCTTAGAGATTTTGGGCAAAGGTTGAGGGGGGAAGATGGGTAACAGTGCAAAGGCCTCGGTGCTGCAGGAAAAGACTCGTTTATACTAACTGACGTCACAGTGTTGGAAACCAGGCAGGCACTTGAGATCACTAATATACACGGTTATTTCAAAAGCAGCGTTATCTTTCTGTCAGTCATTTCTGATCAAACGAAAACCTTCCCTTGTAAAAAAGTAACAGGCAGAAACATCCATTAGAGTATCTGATGATGTACACAACGTTCACCCTGTGGGCTCTCACCTCTCTACCCTGAGAAGGTGGCCCTGAACCCAAGGGCCTTGGGAATAGCACTTTTTCCCCCCAAAAAAACCCTGCTAGATTTGCTTCCAGCCCAGGTCCCATCACTGTTATTGAAGGGAGAAATCCTTTTGGAGAGGAAGGTCATCTTCCCCATCACCACCAGCCACAGCTGCCGACCAGCTGCCCCCCTGGGCAGAGGCCCAGGAGCCCGAGAGTGGCGGTACTCCTTGGCTGATGCCAGTTCCCCACGCATCTTGACTATCCGACTGTCAGTCAGATTCGGTGCCAGGATTTTTTCCAGATTGTCTATACCCTCTTTGAAACCTGTCTTCCCTGATTTCACCCATTTGGTATCTTTAAGGAGAGAGAGTGTGAACTTTTGCAGGGGTCAGAAAAGGCTTCTTAGTAGCAAGTAGCCTCTGCGTTGGGCCTTGAAGGAAGGGGCTGTGACATAGGCCATGGGGGTGAAAATTGGAATTGGCCATAGAGTTCCTGTGGTCCAGCCCTCTCATTTTACAGATGAAGAAACCAAGGCACAAAGAAGTTAACGTTAACTCAAAGTCACATGGGCATTAATTGACTGAGCTGTCTCGTCCAGCCCCACTCCAACTGAGGTCCAGAGGGAACGAAGCATCTTGGCAAGGGTCCCGTGGGTAGGGAGTGAAGAGCAGAGCCCTGCTTTGAAGTGGGGGTCCTGTTTCCACTGCCAGAGCTTGGGAATCCCAGAGAGGACTCCAGTGGGGACGGAGGCTTTTCTCATCTGGAATAATGGATGCAAGCTTTGCTGGTTCCCTGGTTCTGTCTTTGGGTGGAGAGGACATCAAAGGACTCAGGAAAGGGGTGGAATGGGAAGGGAGGACACCTCACCTGTCCCTTGGCTGTTGTGGTCTGGGGATGCTGGCCTCGCCTCCTTCACTCTGTCCTGGTGTTGGGAGGATGAGTCCCTGGGCTCTCCTTGGCCCTCCAGACGTAGGCCTGACATAGACCCATCTCCTTACTAGGCTCTTCCCAGGATCTCTGCCTTGAGATAGCAGGAAGAGACCCCCGGAGTCCCCTAATCCGGCTCACCCTCCCTTTGGCAAGCCAGGAGCCAGGGAGTGACAAGTTAAGTCACACAGAGGTGAGGTTTGAGCCCAGGGCACCTGGTTTTGTAGACCCACTGCATGTAAGATCTTTGTACCACTAGGCATTTGTAAAGTGCCTAGCATGGTGCTTGGCACATAGTAGGCACTGTATAAAGGCTAGCTATTGTTACTACTATGAATAAAACCACTAATGATTGCTTATCTTTTTAACAGCTTTTTGGTCTCTATCTCTGCCTCTCTGTGGCCCTGTCTGTCTCTCTATGTCACTGTCTTTCTGTGTCTCTGTCCGTGTCTCTCTTTTTGTTTCTGTCTCTGCCTGTCTGTCCTCTGCCATCAGCCTGTCCATGTCCCTGGGCCTAGTCTAACATTAGCCTCATCTTGTAGGAAAAGAGATGTTTGGTTTTCCTTCACAGCCTCTGTTAAGAGAGAAGCCAGGGTCACATTGCAAAGATGTTTGAAGATGGCCTTCTCCATAGGAAATGTCTTATTAGTACTATCAAAAACCCACAAGCCCTCCTCCTGACACTGGACAGCAGGGAGGCATTTGAGATCTGCAGCAGTAGATTGGGGAGGGGGGGTTGGAAAGGGATGAGTAATGATGGGAGAGCCAATAGCACGCATCTAATTCAGGTTGCCATTCCTTCCTTGTGAGACGAGCTTGGCTTTTTTTTCCCTCTAGATCTGTCCTCAGCTCAGTCCTCCTCTGGCACTCTGTACCCTAGCCTGTCCTCTGGTACCGCCTTCCGGCACTCTGTAGTTATTTATCTGTTCATCTTTACTAGTCCAGTTCGGAGCCCCAGGAGGGCAGAGCTTTGGGTCTTAGCAAAGTTCTGGACCTGCCTCCAACAATGCTTGCTGCTTGCTCCTTTGGCCTGCTGCGTTGGCTGTATGGATGCCAGAAGGCCTACCCTGCAGGATGAAATTTGGAAACAGAATAATTGGAGTCTGTCTTTGTGGGGCAGGGGTGGGGCATCAAAGCTGTGGTTGGATCGGGGTGGGGAGTACCTGATGTGGGGAGGCTCTTCTCTGAGGCAGATAGCATGTAATACATACGTAGCTTCCTCCTAGAGAACCATCTGGGACAGGGAAAAGTTAAGGGACTTGCCCATGGACACTGTCCCACCCCCAAATCTGACCCTTTGTTCCCTTAACCAGCTGCTCTGTTTTCTTAGGCCCTAGAGGATGCCTGGAGGCTGCCTAAAATGGCAGAACTCAGAAACAGGAGACCCCACTTTGAATCCTCCTGGCACACTGGCTGCCTGAGTGACTGTGGGGAGAAAGGTAGTCGACAAGTATCTTTTATATGCCTACTATGTGCCAGGCACTGTGCTAAGACCCGGAGATTCAAAGAGAGGCGAGAAACCTAGTCCAGCTCTCATGGAGCTCACAGTCTGATGGATAGTGATGGGAAAGTCACCTGAACTCTGGACCTCACTGTTCTCATCTGTCAGATGGGGGTAGGGATATTAGTACCTCCTGGCCCTTGGAGTCATTGGAGTGTCAGCAGTGGGGGCAGCTGCCCCCATCCTAGGGGGGCCCGGGGAGTCCCCAGGGCTAATCTCTAACCTGGGCCTGCTCCTTGGGGATGGGTGTGGGTGCAGGAGAATCAGCCATCCTTATAGTCCAGTGGTAGAAGATTAAAGGGGTGGCCACTGCAGTGTGCTCTGGCTGTCCCCTCCAGGAAGCTGGCCTCTGACTGGGACTTCTCAAACCTTGTGGATCCTTAATGAAAGAGCAGGCTTTCCCGAGAGACTTGGGCCCCACACGCTGGGATTGTGTACCCTTCCTTTCCCCCCAACCCTGCCCCCGGCTTATCTGCCATCGAAAACACGAGGGACCTGGCAGCCGGCTGTAATCTGACCTGAGCGGAGCCAGGCAAACACAGCTATCTGCCATCTCGCATGCCTGGGGAGCAGGGCTGGGCCCCCAGTGCTTGCCTCAGCTCAAGGAAATGCCCAGGCTGGGGGACAGGGAGGAGAAGGCCCATAGTTTGTGTATGTGCATGTGTATGGGTGGAATGGGGGGCATAGGACCCCTCGCCAAGGGCCCTTCCAAGCTGCTGCCACCGGGCTGGCCAAAGGGTCTGGCTCACTCCCTGGGGCCAGATTAGCTGCGCCGACCCATCCCTGCCTGACCTGGCCTTCTGCACAGGACTCAGGTTCAAATCCTGGTTATCCCACTTAGGGGTTTTGGGCAGGGCACTTTGTCTCTCTGGATCTGTTTCCCCAGCTGACTGAGACCCGAAGGCCTTTCCAGCTCCTGTGACATTTGAACCTCTTCTTCCTCTCTCTGCTTTTCCTTTTCCTCTTCTTTTCCCTCTTTTTCCTTTGCCTTACAAGCCTCCAGAAAGGCCTGGGGCTGGGCCAGGACAGGACTGGAGCCTGAGGCTCCCAGGGAGCTTTCCTCAGGCCTGGGCTCAGTGACATGTGGTGGGGACCATGGAAGCCAGAGCTTTCTAGAGACTCCTAGAACATTTGCAGCCAGTAGTCGACAAGGAACAGCTGCCTTCAGACCATCCTGATTTAGCACGTACCATTGATGGCTTCTTCCATGGGTCCCAGTCCCCATGAATTAGCCGCAGAGAGAGGGAGGAAGGGAGGGACTGGGGGAGGGCTCGTCCACGCTGGGATTTCAGCCTGCCAGGCCTTGGGTGGGGAGGAGACAGGGCCTAGGCACTCTGGTATCCTGAGTTGGATGGTGGATGATGAGGAATCTGGCCCATGGTTTTTAGAACATGTGGAGTCCCCAAGATTCCGTGACTTGGGACTCCAAGCTAAGCGCCTTGTCTGTGCAGAGCTCCAGGCTGGGGGTGGCCTGAAGGTGGTGGTCTCTGACTGAGCCTGGCCTCTGGCTCCCTCTCATACACTCCCAGCTCTCTGGAGAGCCAAGTGTACTGCAAGTATCGTGTGCCCCATGTCACAGAGGAGAACACAGAGGCTCAGGCTTGCTAAGGACTTGGATGGGGTCACACAGTAAGTCAGCATCAGAAACAGGATGTGGGTCCTGGCCCCTTTGGACTCCAAGCCAACAGGAAGATAGGTACCCCTGCCCTCCACTGGTGTGTGAGTCCATGGACAAGTCTGTAGATTTCTCAGGATTTAGGTAAGACACAGCCTTTCCTCTCATCAAGCTTACAGTCTAATAGGCAGGATTTAGAACTGGAGCGGCCTTGGGTGGTGATCCAGACCAGCTGTGGCCCAGAGACATATCTGGGAGGTGGCAGGGTTGGGATTTGTACCTGGGTCCTCTGACCTCGAATCCAGAGCTCTTCCCTCCCACAGAACAGGAGGAGGAACTCTCAACATTGTAGAGCGTCAGGGCTCCCAGATTTGGGAGGGTAATGATGTCTCCCCTGGTGGCCTTTTGTGGAGGCTGACCAATCTGGCCTGAAGCCTCTCCTTCATACAGACCAGTTTGGTAGGACTCTCCCATGGTGGCCAAGAAGGGTTCCACCCCCGCCCATCACCACACCATGATGAGGCCTCCCAGAAAGACCAGAGTGGAGGCTGATCTAAGCATAGATACTGCCCAGGGTCAGGGGCTGAGGCCTTCACAAAAGAAGTTGCTCAGTGAGCTCCAGGCGGGAGAGCGGGAAATCAGGGAGTGCTTAGAGATCTCCCTCTGCAGCTGAAAAGTGTTTGGATAGAGACATCTCCTGTAGCCAGGCGAAGCAAGCCAACAACATTGAAGGCCATTTTATATTTTTTAAAATTGTTACTGGTTTTTTGGAGGGAGCATCATCTCTTTCCCAGTGTCTCCCTCCCAGAGCCATTCCTTATAACAAAGAATAAAGAAGAGGCAGGAGAAAAGCCCAGCTCAGCAAAATTTACCAACCTGTCAAAAAAGTCTGACATTTTATGTAATGTTTCTGACCCGTATTCCCCCACCTCTGCCAAGAAGGGAGAGAGAGGCCTTCTCAAAGCTTCCTTGGGGGAGCAGGCATGGTTCGTGTCATTTCAGTGTCAGCTGTTTGTGGTTCTTTCTCTTTACTTTGGGGCATTCATTTCATATGTTGTTTTTCCTGCATCAGTTTGCAGAGGTCTTCCAGGCTTCTCTGTTCCTTCACTTTTGTGGTTTCTTACTAGGTGGCAACGTTCCGAAGCCTTCTGGCATCTTTGTTTGGCTGCTCCCCAGGGGTTGGGCAGCACCTTTGTTTACAGTTCTTTGCTCTCCCAAAAGGTACTTGTATAAATAGCTAGGTGTCTGTGGGACCACTGGTACTCACACAGCATTTGCAGGGGAAGACCGAGGGGGCAGTGTCTTGTAAACTTAGATGTTTGATCGATCACCCACATTTGAGACTGTCTAGTCCAGTGCGCCCATTGTCCAGGTGAGGACATTGAGGCCGGGAGAGCAGGAGGGGTTGGGTCATAGGCGTGGCTTGGTCAAGGATTATGAAGTTCACTGTTACTATGATAAATAAAAATCTGGGGCACTTTTTGTGATCTCCTCCTCCTGGCACCGGACACTTCAAGCTTGAGAGCTGGCCTGTGCTGGTACATTTCAGTAATGCCCAGCCAGGTCTCTATACTTTGGGAAATGAAAGGCAGAGATGGCAGTAAGCTCAGGTGGAAGGGTTGGCTTGGAAAGGCAGAGGTTTGTGATTGATTGATGGGCCTTTGGGTCTTTAAAACTTGAATCCCAGTGGCCAAGGAGGCATTCAGGTAGCATGGCAACTCACAGGAACTCCCTCTTGAGCAGGGAGTGTCCCCTTGGGATCCTATCCCATCCTATCTCATTGTGTCTCAACCCACCCCATCCTATGGGATCCTAATCCGACCCACCACGTCTTCTCCCATGAGATCCTCCCCATCCCATTCCATCTTAGCCCACCCCTGTAGCATAGGATTCTACCCCCAGACTACCTCATCTCATTCCATGCCCTTCCACCCTCTTCCATTCCATCCCGTAGTATGCTATCTCACCCTGTTGGATACAGCCTTTCCCCATCCTGTTCTAGCCCACTGCAGCCCAGCCCATCTCATCCAATCTTAGCCCAGCTAGTTTGGCAGGAAGTCCAGAGCAACTGCCCCTTCCTGGGGCTTAGTAACAGTAACAGACAAAGAGGTGCCTGACTTTGCTTTTGCCAAGTGCTTGGGGCTCCTTCCTGGAGGGAAGCATTTCCCCTATGGGCCAAGGGTCTCCAGTTGTCTGCCATTGTCCTGCCCTCCCTTTGCTTTTCCCATTCTGTAGTCCAGGGCTCCGTAATGATGGTTCGTGATCCTTGCTTTCGTGGAATCAACTGGCTTTTGTGGAATTGAAGGAAACTTGAGTTTGGGCACATGTGGAAGCTGGTGTAGGGGAGTGAGGCAACCCTGCTCTGCCTCCTGTCTCCCTTTCCTATCCTACCTCCCCCCTCCCCCCACTCACTCCCATCACCACTCACACACACAGTCCTTCTAGACCAGAGCATCGTTCCCCTCCCTGATGTGCTCCTGCTGCTCAGGAGAAGCAAGTCACATGAGCCCTTCAGTACAGGCTCAGCCTTGCCTTCAGTTTACCCCAGAGGGAAATTTCTTGGGAGGCTGAGATAGAAGCCCTGACATAGACAGACCAGACTCTTAGACAGATGGATGTTTGCTTTTCCATCCAGCTGAGAAGCAGTGAGAGGATGAGCTAGCCTCCCCCCGCCCAGCCACAAGCCCCCACCCCCAGGGCCTTGCCTAACAGCGGAGCAGGGATGGCTTAGGCTGGGCTGGGATTCTTCCCTGTTGCAACTTGGCTGACCCAAACATGAACTTTCAAAGGAAATAAGAGCCCTCACCAAAGAAGGTGCCCTCTTTCTTTCCCGGGACCAAGTGGAGGTGACTTTTCAGAACTAGAACACAAAAAGGGTCACCCATTGGGAAATGAGATAAACACCCATCCGAGGAGCCTGGCTACCTTTTCCTTTGCAAAAATCTCTTTTAAAGGATTAAAACTCCCCAACAGCTTCCCTTTCTCTTTTTGTACTGTTCACACAGAGTTTATTGTAATGTGTCTTATCCTGCCCCCAAACAAAGGACTGGGACATGAGGAATTACTGCAGAGCTGAGGGGCCTGTGGTTCACAGAGTACAGAGCTCTCAGGGAGACCCTCAGGCACCCTCTCATTTGGCCCCCTCCTCTTACAGAGGAGGAAACTGAGAGAATTGCCTCTAGTCACAATCTAGTAAATTCAGAACTCATATTTGGTGCTGGCTCTCACACTTAACACACTCTGCCATATTTTCATTCTTTGTCGGTCTATAATTGTGGCATGGGAGATAGAGAGCTGGCCGTGGGACCAGGATGCCCCCCTGACCCAAATGGCCGGGTTGTGTGACCCTGGACGAATACCCCCTCCAACTCAGCTGTTCAGGTTGTGTGACCATGGGTGAATTGCCCCACTGACCCAGATGGCCAGGTCATGTGATCCTGGACGAATTCCCCCCCCCCCCCCCGCCCCAACTCAGATGTCCAGGTTGTGTGACCTTGTACGAATCCCGCCCCCCAACTCGGATGTCCAGGTTGTGTGACCCTGGACGAATCCCACCCCCCAACCCAGATGGCCAGGTTGTGTGACTGTGGGTGAATTGCTCCCCTGACCCAAATGTCCAGGTTGTGTGACCTGGTCCAGTCCCTTCACCTCTTGCTGCTCTAGGCCACTGGCTTGGACCCTAGCGCGTCTTGGGGAGAGGCAGCATCCTCTTCTGGAAGCTCCCTGTACAATGAAAACACAGTTCCCACCCCAAGCCCATCCCCATCCCTTAATTAAAGAAAAAAAAAGATATTTATTTGCAGCTTGAGTAAAGGTTCCTTTAATTATCGTCTTCATACACACGCAAAGCTTTGGGTAACACACGTGTGTGAATGCACAGTGACATATGCACGTATGTATGTGTGTGAAGATGTACGTGTAAGCCAATGAGCTCCTCTGTGTGCGTGATTGTCTTCCCTGGTAACAGCTGGCTCACGGCCTTGCTCATTCATTCCAGGATCCAGAATCTTTTATTTTTTTAATCACAAGTTGGCCTGAAGCAGCAAAGCAGAACCAGCCCATCTCTGTCTTCTCCTCTTTCCGTTCTCTGCCCTGCTGCACGCTCTCCAGGCCAAGTGTGTCTTTTAGGGGTTGGGTTTTTTTTTAAACATACCTCATGCACCTTTAAGTGTCATGTTAATGCGCTGTCGTTTTTCATCATCGTCATCATCATCATATTGCTGAGAGGCAGTGGAGTATGTTGGGTAGAGAGCTGGCCTTAGAGCCAGGAAGGGCCTGGGTTCGAGTCCCTTCAGGACTTGGTGCCCACAGGCAGCTCTCCAGGACCCTAATTAGCCGACCTGCATAAGTAGAAGTCATTTCCTCTCCTGGACTCGGGAACTCACAGGTTCAGTCCCCATCCCAATGCCTATTGTTAATGGAAAAGAGTCAATTTTAAAAATAATATACATGCAAGTACCTGGGAGAGGTGTTCCCAGAATAGGTGGGGGACTCACCATGGCTCCTTGGAAGCCTGCAGGGATCCCAGGATCATAGCATTTCCAGGGAGAAGCCTCTGGGGGGAGTCATCTAGACCCACATCCTCATTTTGCAGAGGGCGCTGTATGATCCCTGGAAATCCAAGGAAAGGCTCCAAAGCAAAGCAGCGTAGGCCCTGCCCTCAGTGCATTCCCACTCTAATGGGGCAAACAACGTACCAACAATGATGTGTGAACAAGGCATGTGCAGGATAAAGTGAAGATAACCTTCGTGGTGGCGCAGGTACCGTGTGTCTCGCCCTGACCACCAGGCTGAGCGACAATCTTGGTCCCTATGTTTTCCATCCAGCACCTCTCCTGTCACCCCTCATCATCTGCCTTCCCCAGTGCCCATCTACCTTATGGAATATGTATTACCCAACTCATTCATTCATTCATTCAGCAAATGTGTGGATGCGCTCCCAGTACAGTGAGTATCCTCCTGGGCACTGGGACAGATGATGCCCCAAAGCCCAGCCCTCACATTCCTGACAGCGGGCACTGGGACAGATGATGCCCCAAAGCCCAGCCCTTACTTTCCTGACAGCGGGCACTGGGACAGATGATGCCCCAAAGCCCAGCCCTCACATTCCTGACAGCGGGCACTGGGACAGATGATGCCCCAAAGCCCAGCCCTCACACTCCTGGAGCTCACAGCGGGCACTGAGACAGATGATGCCCCAAAGCCCAGCCTTCACCCTTCTGGAGCTCACAGCGGGCACTGAGACAGATGATGCCCAGAGCCCAGCCCTCACCCTCCTGGAGCTCACAGCAGGCACTGAGACAGATGATGCCCCAAAGCCCAGCCCTTACTTTCCTGGCATCAGGCACTGAGATAGATGATGCCCCAAAGCCCAGCCCTTACCCTCTTGGCAGCAGGCATGCCCCAAAGCACAGCCTTTACGTTCCTGGAACTCACAGTGGGCACTACAGATGATGCCCCAAAGCCCAGCCCTCACACTCCTGGAGCTCACAGCAGGCACTGAGACAAATGATGCCCCAAAGCCCAGCCCTCACACTCCTGGAGCTCACAGCGGGCACTGAGACAGATGATGCCCAGAGCCCAGCCCTCACACTCCTGGAGCTCACAGCGGGCACTGAGACAGATGATGCCCCAAAGCCCAGCCCTTACTTTCCTGACAGCGGGCACTGGGACAGATGATGCCCCAAAGCCCAGCCTTCACCCTTCTGGAGTTCACAGCAGGCACTGAGACAGATGATGCCCCAAAGCCCAGCCCTTACCCTCTTGGCAGCAGGCATGCCCCAAAGCACAGCCTTTACGTTCCTGGAACTCACAGTGGGCACTACAGATGATGCCCCAAAGCCCAGCCCTCACACTCCTGGAGCTCACAGCGGGCACTGAGACAGATGATGCCCAGAGCCCAGTCCTCACCCTCCTGGAGCTCACAGCAGGCACTGAGACAAATGATGCCCCAAAGCCCAGTCCTCACATTCCTGACAGCGGGCACTGGGACAGATGATGCCCCAAAGCGCAGCCCTCACCCTCCTGGAGCTCACAGCAGGCACTACAGATGATGCCTCAAAGCCTAGTCCTTACTCTTCTGGCAGCAGGCACTGAGACAGATGATGCCCAGAGCCCAGCTCTCACCCTCCTGGAGCTCACAGCCTGCTAGGCCCAAACCCAGGTTGATCTCTCCCTGGAAAGCTCCCTGAAGGCCACTTGATGTCCAAATGGAGGGCTGGGCTCCTCTTGATGATTCTCATCCTAAAAACCCTCTTAGCTTCTGTGGTTGGAGCATGTGAGTAGGAGGGCCCCCCAGGGACAGCAAGAGTGCCCTTAACTCTTGCCATGCCTCTCTGTCTTTCTCTGATCCTTGCCGAGCAGGGAGTGGCCATCACAGTTCCTACGCCTTGTCTGGCCATTCTTCAGTCGATGGGCATCCATCTAACTTTATTCTAGGTCTTTGCTTCCATGAAAAGGCTGCTCTGAATGGTAGGGGGACTGTGGCCCCTTTCTTCCTCTTCTGGACCTCCTGGGGGCTGCCAAAGCTCAGTGGGGGTGAGACCTGCCTGACGCCCCCCAGCCAGTAAGCAATTGGGCCAGGACTAGAAGCTGGCTCTTCTCCATCACTCCTTAGTCCAAGGACCAACCCTGGTTCTGCCACTGCCCATGTGGCCTTGAACAGATCATATTTGCATCTCTGAGACTCAGTTTCTTGATCTGTAAAGCAGACATAATAGCAAAGTGCCTGCCCTTTCTGCCTGACAGGGTTGTTGCAAAGAGAACACCCCATAATGTCTTTGAATGACTCTATGCCTATGGTGTTAGATGGAGCCCCGCCATCAACCTGT
Organism: Trichosurus vulpecula; assembly: GCF_011100635.1. NCBI lineage: Eukaryota > Metazoa > Chordata > Mammalia > Diprotodontia > Phalangeridae > Trichosurus > Trichosurus vulpecula. The sequence continues at coordinate 3,689,859 of NC_050578.1, forward strand.
TCTGCCCCTGCTCATGGTGCTTTTTCACGCTCTCTGTGGCTGTGGACAGATCCTCTCTCTTGGTTGGGACTCAGTCCGCCGGCTAAGATTAGGCAGCAGTGCTCTCAGTGGGCTTCCTTCTGCCACCCCGGATGGATTGCTGTGATCTGGGTGATCACAGGAGTCCTGGTGTGGGGTTAGGGGCATCCGTGTGTGTGTCGTGTCTTCCGTTTGCTCAGCCCTCCACTTGAGTGGATGCTAGGGCCTCTACCCCCCTGGGAATAAGCCCTGAGTGGCCTCCTTCCTAACGGGAAGGTTGGATGGAATGAGTGCTCGTGGGGGTTTCTGTTAGGTGGAAAAGTTGAACAGTGAGCTTCATTTAGGCCCCTGTTTATAGGAATGAGCCCATAGGGAAAGTATGTCAAGTATAACACCAGGAACCTGCCCTCTCCTTTGATCCTTCTCTCTCTCTGCATTTCTAATGCTGATAAAACTCTTCCAAGGTTAGCCCAGGAGAGTGCCCAGAGTAACAGCTTAATAAATATTTGTTCTGCTGCATTTGTCTTATTTGTGGAAAGAATGGCCCGTGGGGTGAAGTTTGTCACAGGCTAATGACAGAGTCAGCAATGATGGGTCAGTGTAACCCAATGGCTAGAGCAGAGCCCTTGGCATCAGGGAGACCCGAGTTGGAGTGGACCATGCTTTTGGGTTCCCTGCTTGAGAGGGGCCAGATCCCTGGCCTCGTGGAGGGATGAGGGCAGTGACTCATCCACACTCCTCATGATCACCCACTTGGTTTAATGGATGAAGACCCCATCTCTCCTCATCGCGTCCCTCCTGCCCGCTCTCTGCAATCTGCCTGCAGGGTGGGGAGCATTTCTCTGATCAGTTCTCCATCCTTTCCCATCACCCCTCCTGCACTTCCTTCCCTTGAGTGCAGCTCTGCCTTCCTCTGTTCTGTGGCTTCTCACCAGTCTCTTTGGCCTTTTCTTTGGACGACATTGCCCCCGTCCGCCCTGCAGTCTTCCTGCTTGGCTAACAGGACACCTGTTTTGATGAGGTCCTCATTTCAGTTTTCTTTCTTTTTCCTCTGACAGATGCATGCTCTGGGGTGAAGATCTGTGTGTGCTGGTCAGCGCCAAGCGGAAGTTGGGGATGATGTGTACAGTCTAACTTCCTGTCTGTCCTGCATGCCTGGGACTGCAGCTGTAACACTAGTGGGGAAAGGAAAGAACCGGCTGCTTCAGGGTGTCCCTGTTGTCTGAGCATGGAGCAGCAAGGCCTGGGACAGAAGGGGGAGGGCAGAGCGAGCAGACAACGCCAGTAAGGGACTTTCAATTCTCTCCTTCCTTGGTGGGGCGGGAGTGGGCAGATGCGGGTAGCTGGAGCGCCAGATATGAGCTACGAGGAGGGGTTAGTAGATGACTCTTCCCATTCTCAAGATGATTGAGCAGATACAGAACTGTGCCTAGGTGTCTGCAGTGCTACCAACATGTGTGGTATAGTTAAGCCAACTACAGGGTCTCACATTTTAGGCTTTTGTAAATAATTCCTTCCGCCATCTCAATTTGAGGTTGTGGACAACACGTGTTGATGGACCTAGAAATGAAGGAGAATTGGCACACGTGTTGTTGGTTTTTTCCCCTGAAAATATAGAACAAGTAGAACAAATTGCCCCTCCTCTCTAGTCTCAGCAGCCTAAGAATATTGACCTTGTAAGCTGCTTGCATTCTTATTTTTTGACATTGTAGTTAGAAAGTCACCAACTTCATCCATAGGTGCTGTACAGGCTTGTATGGCTCCATGTTGGAATAGCTTGTTGCTGTTCAGAAGAGTAGTCAGATCTGATTCTGATCAAAGGTGGAGTGATTGGTGGAGAGTTTCCCATGAGCCTTGGTTGGATTTCTGGTACAGCTTCTGGGAGGAATCCTTGAATGTGAGAGCTGAAAATGTACTTCCATGTCAGAGGGGGAGTCAGGGGTGGAAAACAGCAGAGAGAGCAGGAGTGGGTCATGCAGGTGCTCAGGATATAGTTGGTGACCTGAGATGTACCTGAGGGCTTGGACAACTGGCTGACTCCTCAAGGAGACAATTAGAAGGAATGATGGACTTTTCTTGGAATGCTGAAAAACATATTTCAGCTCCTCTTTCCTCTTGTTGCGGTGTGGCCCTGCTCTCTGTAGCCAAGGACATTAATAACATGTCCTTCTGGGCTTTTGGATCTGCTCTGGAATTGGTCTATTCCTGAAATATCTTTGGGTTTTGAAATAGTCCAAGGTTTTCCACGTCTTGGAGTCTCCTTGTAGATATTCTAAAGCTTCCTTTACAGACAGGGTTGCTCCTTTGGCCTGTGGGGTTGTCTGGGGTTATCTCTGGGATGAAGATTGCCCTTGACCTGAACACTTATTACATGTGAGACCTTGGAATTGACCTTCTTCCCTTCTCTGGGCCTCTGTATACTCATCTGTAACATGAGCAGTGGGACTAGGTGGCCCCTCAGGTCCTTTTCAACTCTTAAGTATGATCCTCTGACATTAGAATCCTGGAGCCTCTCCTGAGAGACCTCTTCCCTCTGCCTTTTTTTTCTTCTAGAATTGATTTTCAGTAGAGCCTAAAGGTCTGTGTCCACTACTGTCTCTCCCATTAAAGCAGCTAGTAACATGGACACCAAGGGGAGCTGAGAATATCTTTCTGAAAGGAGGAGTGGTACAGGATTAGGTCTGAAGGCCAGATGTACTGGAGGCCCTCTAGGCACTGGATGGAGGGATGAATTTTCTGGGCTCAGTGATTCATCAAGGGCAGAGGGCATGGGTCTTGGGGTCTGCCTTCGTGCTTATATGGCTCTTACAAGTGAGCTCTCAGAGCCTTGATGGAGTCTGACCAACCTTCTGTAAATAGAAACAGTCGTGTTGAGTCAGACTGTCAAAGTGGCTGAGGGGTTAGCCTGGCAACGTCTTAAGCCTTTTGGGGAAAATGTCAACTTGACTGCTATGCCTTATTTGATGGATTGGATTTTTCTGGAATTTCTGCCTAAATTTTTAACTCAAAAGTTTGGAAATAATTCTACCCTGAAATAAAAATTGATATTAGAAAAAAAAGTGAAGCATATTTCCTTAACAGATCTCCCGTCTACCTCCCTGAGAAGACAGAGGATAACCAGTGGAAGCTCTGATTCCTAAAGGCTTCCTTAGCCACCTCTTTGTCCTTTCCACGTGCCCTTGACCCCAGTCCTTCCCACTTCCTCAAATACCTTGCCCCTGAACTATCTTCTGTCCTTCCGGCTACTCTCTTCCTCTCCCTCCCTCACCTTGCATCTGGCTCCAGATGTGCTCAGATCTCCCCAGTTGGGGGGACATCTGGGGTGCCATTCACTCCCCATCCTTTCACTGTTAGATTCTTGAAAAAGCTAGCTATACCTGCTGCCCCCATTCCCTCCCTCCCCACTGCCTTCTCCACCCTTCCAATATGGTGTCTCTCTACATGATTCTGCTGAATCTAACCTTTCTCATGGCCAAAGCCTGCCATCTTTTTAGTCCTCCTCCACTTTCACCTCTTTGCAGCATTAGATACTGCTTCCTGTTCTTTCCCATGTCTGGCACTGCTTCGCATTCCTTCCCATGTCCAGCCTTTCTCCTTTTGAATTCAGCAGGGGAGCTCTCCTGGTTCTCCCCCTACCTCTCTAAGCACTCAGACTCTTAGGCCTGGCTCCTGGTCCTTTTCCTGGACTCCTGATAGGGATGTTATGAATGTTCTCTAATGGTCTGGCCTTGGCTCACTTTTTTCTTCATAGCCTGTCACTTAGTAATTTTATTCATGCCCACAGCTTCAGCTACCTTCATTCAGAGGCCTCCCAGATCTCCATCTTTAGTTTTTACTATCCTTCTGAGTATCAGGCCTGCATTTGCAATGTTTTGGGGTTGTTTTTTTTTAATAAAATTTTATTGGGATCTTTTGGCTTTACATCACTTGGATTTTCCCGTTTCCTATTCCTTCCCTTTCCCTGAGAGCCACCCCATATAATCTCCCAAAGAACCAGCCTTTATAACAAAGAATTTATTTTAAAAAACTTATTTTTATTTATTTCATTAAATATTTCCCAATCACACATAAAATTTTTTAAAAATAATTTAAAAAAAAATTTAAATTCCAAATTCTTTCTCTCACTCCTGCCTCTTCCCCCTCCTTGAGAAGGAGATAAAGAATTTTTTAAAAGAAAAAATTCAGCAAAACATTGACCAACATGTTAAAAAAATCAGAGATTATATGCAGTTTCCCACACCAAAGGACGTGGGGGCGATGCCTTACCATATCTCTCCTTTCTGATGGTGTCTTTCAATAGTTATTCACTTCGGTGACTCCTCAGTGTTACCACCATATGTGGTGTAGTTACACCAAATAGGGGATGTCACATTCTGTGTTTTCTAAGATATTTCCTTTCTCCCATCCCAGTCTGACGCTGTGGACAACACAGTGGACTTTGAGTTGCAGAAGAATTGGAACAAGGAGAAATAGAACAAATTACCCTTCATCCGCAGTCTCAGCGGTGTAAGAATACGGTCCATGTGAGTGATTGCAGTTCCTGCTTTTTTTGGGAATTGTAGTTAGAAAGTCACCAACTTCACTCCTAGGTTCAACCAAGTTTGTTCTCAGTAATTTCGCAACACTTACATGTCCATTTACTTTGTTGCAGTGCTTGGGTACATTGTTTTCCTGACTCTCCTCTCTTTCCTTGCCTCAGTTCAGGTCTGCTTTTCCATGCGTCTCCATGTTTCTCCTTTTCAGCATTTCTCACAGCTCCACCACCTTCACGCTTTGTTTAGCCCTTCCCCGATCATTGGATGTCTGCTTTGTTTCCAGTTCTTTAGTACAACAACTTGGGCTGCTGGAAATATTTTGCTCCATTTTCACCACCTTCTTTTTAAAGACTTGATGGATGTGTTTGGTTTCAACCCAGCAGACGCTTCCCTGTAAACACCCAAACCCACTCCCTATGAAATCTCTTCCCTGAAAATAGCTCTGCACAACTGCCTGAGGGCATGATTGGGACAGATGGTACCTGTGCCTCTCTCCACTTCTCTTGCTCATTGATCCTTACTGAGAGGACATGTCTTTTAGCTGATGGCATGGCACCTGAACCAGGCTTCATTGCTTCTCAAGGTTGGCTTGGTTTAGATCACCACAGTCTGTGGATGACTTGCTCTCCTCCCATTGCTCCCCTCCCCTCCCCAGCTATGTCATTCCATTTCATTCCTATGTCATCCTGTAGCCCTTCTTCAGCTGTTGGGTACACCATACCTCCAGCTCTTTGTTATGACCATGTGATCTCAAGTTTCCTGTGTGCAAGGCTTCACCAATTCAAGATAAACCCTCCCCCTTTCCTGCATACCTTCTCCTCCCCTGACATCCTGGTTTCCATCTGTGGCCCTGCTATTTTCCCAGTCTCTCATTTATGAAACCTTGGGGTGACCCCTGACCCTTCCGTCTCGTGGGTTTTTCTTCTCCACTCAGCTTTCAAGTCCTTTCTTTTGGTGTGGTGCTACTCACATCCATACCTTCGGGTCTTCCCAGAATTATTGTCTTTCTTCAGGGCCTCACTCGCTGGACTACTGCAGGGGCCTCCACCCAGGACATCAACCCTCCCTTCTCTCCCCCTTCACTTCATCCCCCACCTTCCCACTGGATGTAGTTTCCTTATGCTTAAACATGGTCAGGTCTCTTCTGTTCAGAAAAATTCAGTGCTGCCCCACTGCCTGTCAAGTAAAGTTCTACCTAGTCATTTCCTGGCATCCAGGGCCCTTCACAGTCTACTGAACACAGTAGTCTCAGGACCTGAGTTTGAACCCCAGCTCTGCCATGTACTACTTGTGTGACCAGGGGCAAATCGCTTCACCTTTAGGCCTCAGTTTCCCCCTCAGTAAAATAAAAAGGGTTGGCCTAGGGTGGTCTTGGAGGTCTCCCCAACATGAGATCTCTGAGCCGACGGCCCTACCCTAACTGTATAGCGTTCTCTCACTAAGCTCCTTTACAATTCAGTCACATGTGATGACTCTTGGTCCCTTGAACATTCACTGTGATTTCCCACCTTTGTGCCTTTCCTTGTGCTTTCCTGTTGCTTGAAACACCCTCCTTTTTCTTGCCTGTTACATTTCTGCCTGCCTTTTACCATCCAGCTCAAATGCTGCCTCCTCCAGGAACCCTGTTCTGATCTCCTGCAGGTAACAGCCTACTGCCTCCCAGCTCACTGGAGTTTTCCTAATGCACATGCGTGTGATTGTCTGTTCCGTGATTCTCTTTGCATCTTTCTCCTCTGCTAGATTGTGAGTTCCATGAAGGGAAGGATCGTGTCCCATGGAAACCATTAGTATAGTGCTCTGCACATCGAAGGTCCTGATAAATGTCTGTGGTCTTGACTTGCCACACATGGAGTGAGTGAATGACTTGTCTTTGTCTTCAGTGTGGCTGGTGAATAGGTGTGTGGGAGTTTTGCGGAAGGACATGGGGTTCTCCCCAAGGTTCTCTCCTGGGCCTTTTGCTTTGTCTCAAGCTCAGCTTAGAACCGTAGGCTGAAAGGTCTAGATCGGGTGTGACATCTAGTCCAACTCACTCTGTGTTAAATTTGGATCTTGTTCTGGTCCCCCTGACTCCCCACCCCACTGCCACCCCGCCAAGTTAGTGTAGTAAGTTTATAAGTGTGTAAAGTATAAAGTAACTATATCTATGCATGTAGTGTAAGTATACAGTAACAGTATTAGGCGATGAGATTGCAAGGGGGAGTCTAGAAATCACTTACAGACTGTCCCATAGATTAAGGGACCACAATGGTTACCTCCCAACTGTTTCATAAATTAAAAGGCACTTCCTGAGACTGTGTGCTAAATCAGGGGAGTCAGCCAGCCTTACCAGAAGGGCCCTCAGTCCTGCTAACTGCCCAAGGTCTGGAAGCGTCAGATAAACTGCAGACATTCACAGTAGGACCAACAGAACGCTAACCGGTGCTGATGATGGAATGCTGTGGACGTGTTAATGAACTAACCAAGGTGCCATGCATAAAAATTCGTCTGCCCCTTACCAAAGCCCTATAACGTGAGAGCCCAAACTCTGCCACCATCGCCACCACCCTCCCCCCAGCTTTTCTCCATCCGCCACAGTCTGTGCTGCCCGAGTGCTCCCCAGGTTAATCCTCGGTTGTGTAAGCGACTCTGTGTCATTCTCTGTCCCCTTCTCTTCCTTGCCTGTCTCTCTCCACATCTAACTCTCCCCTGCCCTTGTCTCTGTACTCTCTGTGCCTAATTAAGGTGTGATTGAAGCCTTACTCCTTGCTTGCCACTATGGTGACTTTTCCTGAGCACCATGAGCCACAGGGACCTCCTTGTGATGCCATTTCTTTATTTCATCAATGAGTTAGCAATTCACCTTCATTTTACAAGTGAGGAAACTGAGGCATGGAGGGCAAATGACTTGCCCAAGGCCACACACATCAGAGGTGGGATAGGTCTTAAAAAATTTACTATCTTGCCTGTGAATCTTATTTTGTGACACTTTTCCTTATTTCTGCGTAAGGCAACAGCACTCTGCCAATCACAGTCACAACCCTCAAGTTATCTTTCAGACTTGCCTCTCCCTCCACACCAGGCCAGACAGTCAGCCCTTATTCAGCTACTTGTGTGACCATGGCTATGCTCCTTCACCTCTCTTCACCTCAGTTTCCCTATTTTTCAGATGAGGGAGTTGGCCTAGAGCTTTGCTGAGGCCCCTTCCTTGTGCTGAGTCTTCCGGTCATCGGCTTCATCCTTTCTGCTGAGAATGGGGAGCGCTTTGTAGGAGGAGAGTCTGAGAGCAGCCCAAGGAGGTGGCAGGCTGCCGGCTGCTGGGGATTGGTTTCTTTCTTCCTTGTCTGATACGTTTCCTCTTCTCTGCCGTGAGCAGATGTGACTAAGTTTTCATGTACTCCAGTGTTCTATCCGGTGGTGTAGATTGCAGCCCATCCATGCCTGCCTGTCCTGTGTGACTAGGGGCATGCCGAGCCTGTTCAGACAGTGAGTGGATTGTTTATGTTTTCATTGTGAATATTTACTCCTCAAAAAAATCAGCAAGTGCTACATATTAGGGGCAGTTAGGTGGTGTAGTAGGTAGGACACTAGGCTTGGAATCAGGAAGACTCATCTTCCTGAGTTCAAATCTAGCCTCAGACACTTACTAGCTGTGTGACCTTGGGCAAGTCACTTTACACCCACTTGCCTGTAAAAAGAGCCGGAGAAGGAAATGGCAAGCCACTCTAGTATCTTTGCCAAGAAGACCCTAAATGGATTCACCAGTAGTTGGATAGGAATAAAACAACTGAGCAGCGCACATTAGGGCTTTATTTATTGTTTTGTTGATTGCTTAGACTTAAGAACGTGATGGAGAAAATGTTAACAAGGCAGATTAATATTCCAAGTGTGTCCTGGGCCTGTTTTTTTCCCATGAAGAGCTGGTCGTTCAATGTTGACCAGCACACCCAGTGTGTGGGGCTCTTGTCCGTGTCGTCTGTAACTTTGCGGCAGTGGGTCTGCCTAGCGTGCTGGAGGCCTTTGGACTGTCACTTAAGAAATAGGACAGAAATTGGAATCAGCCACTTTGCTGTTTGTTGCCTTGGCTGGAGCCCAGAGCTGCCATGTGCCCCTGAGCTTCTTCAGGCTGGCTCCCCTGGGTTTTTAGTCTCCCAGAGCTGACTCTCTTTGCTTCAGTGGTCAGAAATCTGACTCTTAGAAAGAGGATGGGGTGGGGGTTACATCCCTTCATAGGGCAGGGGTCACCTCCCCTTGTAGCCCTGGGGTCATCTCCCCTCATAGCCTCAGGGGCAGGGGTTACCTCCCCTTGTAACCATTTGCCGCCTGAGTTGGGAGTAGGAATGTTAACTTTTACTTCTGTGCCCGCAAAGTGTAGGTTCTCATCGAAGACTCATAGATTCATAGGCTTTAGGGCTGCAAACCCATTACAGGTAGGTAATTCAATCCAACTCCTTCTTTTACAGAAGGGAAAACTGAGGCACAGCACGAGGAAGGGACTTGGCCAGGAGGTGGCAGTTTATTTGGTAGACCTTGCTCTGACAAGTCTGGATGATTACCTGTGACTGTGAAGAAGAGTTCCACAGTGCTGTTGTAGGGCCCCTGCTGGAGGGGGGTGATGGAGTGGGGGGAAGGATGCCTTTGGCCTCCTTGCTTTTAGCACGACTGCCTTCAAACCTGAGCTCTTAGATCTGGAACCTGCCGTTAGCAGGTGGTTACATTTGCCCAATTTGACGTCCTCCAAAAGCAGATGTGTTTATATGTTGGAAATAGGATTTTGAGGTCATTTTCGAGAGATTAGCAGGAGGGGGTGTCTTTCCCCTCTACAACCTCATAGCACCCCTCCAGTTAAGAAAGCACCAGCCCCTTCTCTTGTGTTCTTGGTCCTGATCTTCTAGAACATTCTGTCCTCTCCTGTGGCTAGACCAGATTTAGTTTATGATGGTTCTAAGCTCCTCCCTCCACTCCCTTCCCATCTCTGTCCTCTTGAGGGCTTGACCTCCCAGTTCCTGGTTGAAGGCACCATGGGGCTGCAGAGATGACCGATGTTGGCTGGGATGTCAGCTCTGGTCGCTTGGCAGAGCATGCTGGGAGAACACCCTGAGGCGGTTCGAGCATCCTCCGCTGGGCTGCTCAGTCTCTGGTGCCCCTGTTCCCCAAGTGCTTCCCCAGCCTGGGTTGGAGAGAGACAGACAGAGACAGATGGAGAGAAGAGAAAGAAGAGAGCTTGTGGTGAGATTGCTTCACAGTGGGATTTCCCAGAGGAATCTGGGGGAGGCTGGGAGTGGCCATTTTTCCTGACAGTCTGTTTTGGTTCCGCCGCCAGCTTTCTGGGGCTGGCGCTGACTTGGACTCATCACATTTCTCTTTTGCCTCCCCTCCTAGGAGGGCTTCAGAGGCAGGGACAGTCCCAGGCCACACCCCTCACGGCCTCTGTGGAGGAGACAGGAAGGCAGCCCAGGGACCCCTCCCCCACCTCACCGTGTCCAGCAGAGAGCCTGGTAGAAGCCTCAGTCTGGGTTCAAGCTGATGCTGTACTTTCCTGCTGTGTGACCTTAGACTGGTCACTTCACCTCTAGACTCTGTTTCTACGTTGGGAAAATGGGGCCATTGAACCAAATGACCCTCTCCAAATAGATGGCGCTCTGGCTGGAGGCTGATGGACAGGGTCCCCGGACCAAATTAGGAGCTGAACCAGCATCTTTGTGCTCCAGGCTCTGTCTCCCTGAGTACTTTTCTGTTGTCTCAGAAAGAGCCCACTGAGGCCAGGAACCCCCTTCCACAATACACACACACACACACACACACACACACACACACACACACACAAGCATACTCATATATGCACATGCACACTCACATGCACTCACGCGTGCACACACACATGCACACAAGCACACACAAACACACACATACTTTGCCATGTCCAGTTTTGTCTTCTAAAAAGATGAGAATGCTTCCTGCCCCATATAGAATGGCTTTCCAAGCCTGCTTCCAGCCCTGCTGGCTATTCATTGAAAGGAATAAGCTTGGGCCTGGCCTGGCCCGGCCCGGCCCTTCCTGGATGGTCTTTCTTGGTGAGCTGTGGGGCCAAACTAGCCTGGGCTAAAGCAACAGGAATTATGTTATTAATAGGAGCAGCGCGCATTTACGTAGAACTTTAAGGTTTGTGAAATGCTTTACAAATATTATCTCAGTTAATTCTCATGACAACCCTGGGGGGGGTAGGTTCTGTTAGCCCCCATCATACAGATGGGGAAACTGAGGCTAACCAAGGTTAGGTGACCTGCCTAGGGTCACGCAGTTAGTCACTGTCTGAGGCTGAATTGGAACTAAGGTCCCTGGAGCACTGGCTTCACCCATACGATCAGTGGGTGTTGGCCTGTGCGTCTCCCTCCCTTCCCTACCTCAGTAGAAGGTAAGTTCTTTAGGGCAGAGGCCATTTTGGTTTGGCCTTGTATCCCATGCACAGTGCCTGGCACATAGGAGGGGCTTGATTGGGTTGGAGGGAGGCAGTGTGTCCTCACAACAAGCCTGGGAAATGGAGGCTTTCCCCATTTCAAGCTTAAGTGACAAGGTGGAGAACACTAAGGCCTCCAAATCCCCGTCTTTGTGACCTTTCCGACTCTGGGTAGTTTGTGTTCAGCGTTGGACCAGAATGAGACTCTCCCATGTTCCAGGCACTGTCCTAAATGCTGAGTGCATACATCTCGTTTGGTCTTCGCAGTGACCCTGAATTACAAGTTCTGTTGCAGGAAAAAATCATCTCCAGGTTCCAACTTCTCCATTTCATTCAAGAGGTTTTATAAAAAATTTTTTTTATTTTATTTTTTAAAAACTACATGTTTATTAATAGATTTTGCTTTTCTGTCCCCTACATTTCACAATATTGTCCCTTTCCCTACCATTTGGGCAGCTCAGTGGTTAGAGCACTGGTCTTGGAGTCAGGAAAACCTGAGTTGAAATGTGGCCTCCGCCATTTAGTAGCTGTGACCCTGGGCAAGTCACTTAACCTTGTTTGCCTCAGTTTCCTCATCTGTAAAATGAGCTGGAGAAGGAAATGGCAAACCACTTGAGCATCTTTACCAAGAAAACCCCACAGGGGGTCAGGAAGAGTTAGACATGGTTGCACAACCACCACCCTACCCGTCGGGAGGCAGTTCTTGGGTCCCTTCTCTCTGCTGGCACCTGCGCCCGGGCCTGGGGGGTGCCCAGGTGGAAAGAAGCCCCACTGCCACCGTTCTTGCTGGTGATGAGCATTTGTCTCTACGCTCACTTGGGCTTATCCCATGTCTGACTTGGGCACCACTCCCAGCTAGCCCACAGCATAAAGGCTGTCTCACTCGGGTGGGCCTAGGGGCATCTTCATCCCATGGAGGACCCTCTCTTGGTAGGCCTGTCTTTCAAACAGCTGAAAGCTTCATTGACACAGAAAGGAGGAAACTGGAGAGTGTGTCTGGAGGATTTCCCTGGGGTTTAATCAGCCTAGAACTTCTGTGGAGCCAATGTTTTTGAGGCTTCAGATGGCCAGAGTGCAGCAGGGCCTTTCGATCTGGGTGTGGGAGAGGGATGATTGCTTCAGGAAGATAGTACCAGCTATTACCATTTCCCAGGCCGACCTCCAGTACCAAGGAGGCAAAGAGGTGTGCTACGCAGCGGAGGAGGGCACTTGAGGGAAGGGGAAGCTCTTTTTCTCCGTCCACGGGCCTCGTTTATCTGGCATCCCTCTTCATTGCTGTAAAGTGTATCACAGCCAAGCCTCCGTGATCTCCGAGCCCAGGCCGTGTGCAGGCTGCCTGCTTCCGTGCTGCAGATAGCAGTGAAGTAAGATGGCCCTTGTTAGTACAAGGGAGGGCCCAAGAGAAGGGGGACCACGGCTGACAGGTGTGTTTGTGTGCGTGCTGCGTATACATGCCTGTTCTTTCAAGGCGGGAGTTATTGAGACTGGTCAGAAACGTGAATTGGCTCATCTCGGCCCAAGTTCCTTGTCTGGATTCTTGGCGTCTTGTGATCGTGCCTTCTGCAGCAGCACGGGACAGCCACAAACCTGTGTACTTGGAGCCAAAGTATCTGGGCACGTGCTGCCTACTCCCACCCGCTAGCTCAGGGCCCCGAGGCTTCACATCCTGCCTTGGACGTGTAGGTGAACTCAGGCACGTGACTTAGCCTCCCTGTTCCCTCGTTTGTAAAATGAGGTGAATTGAAGCGCCTGCTTGTCGGGGGATGGGAGGGCATGAGGACCAGAGGACAGAGAAGACACGTGAAGGTATTTTGTAAACCTTTATTAATTTAATTACTGCTGTATTTGCTACAATAAACATAATTAATTACTAAGGATTATAACACGCAGATTCTACTAGGATGTTAATTATTAATAGAACCTGATATGATATGTTATTAATAGAACTATTATATTACAAGGTACTATTAATTATAATATTGTCATTATCCTAAGGCAGATCACTTTGTGTGTGTCATCTCCTCTGGTCCTCGCACCAACCCTGGGAAATGGGGGCTGACAGAAGTTTAAGTGACAAGGTTGAGAACACTAAGGCCACCGAATCCCCCATCTTTGTGACTTTTCAAGCTCTCTGGGTCGTTTATGTTCAATACTGGAACAAAATGAGGCACTCCTAGGCCATTCAGCAGTTAAAAGGTTTATGCAGACATAGTAGGAGAAGGGCTTTCAAACAAGGGCGAGCATCGAGGACGTCCCTGTCGATTCGGTTGAGCATGACTCCCCTGACTCTGAGTTGCCTTTTGCGGTCTGACAGCCAAGCCCGGGAGTGAGCCCTGAGAGCTCCTCGTGTTTATTTTCTAGTCAGTCAATCAGCAAGTTACGTCCGCAGCCCAAATCTCTGGGCAGATTTGCCTTTAATAAATCAAATCTTCTGGGCAGTCTCAATACCTTTTAAGGAAATTTCGCACCAATGAGGCCAGTGGACCCCTCTTGATTTGTATTAGGTCTCCTGTGCCACTCATGCTGTATTACTGTGTGAGGAACGTGGCTTTTGGAAATAAGCAGATCATGTTGACATCAGTTTGAGTGGATAAAGTGACTCGTTAATTCTGAAAGACAGTAATGAAGAACTATTAGGAGAGAGCTTCGGTGTGCATGACTAGGCTGAGTCACCATAAAGATGGTAGTACTACTGAGATTAATTTTTAGGCTGAATACAACAGTAATCAAAATGCTAGTGATAATATTAATGCCAGCTTATAAAACTGGACAAAATGGGAAGGTCAGGGAGGGGAACAAGAAAGCATTTATTAAGCTCCTACTGTGTGCCAGGCGCAGCACTATCCATGCACTCTGCAAATGTGAGCTCGTTTGATAATAAAAATAGAAGCAATTTATATGCAGAGAGACAGTCAAGACTGTCAAGGATGATTATAAAAAGATTAAGGAGAAAAGGAGATTGAAATCGAAGCAATAATTATTAGAATCATTCGATACTCATTACTCAAAATCAGTGAAGCTAATTGGCTTACCTAGAACTGAAGCCAAAGACGGGCTGTAGCCTACCCGGGCACACTAGGATTTGATAAATCTAAGAATATAAGGCAATGGAGAATGACTTTGAAATTCCATAAAACCTGATGGGGAATTTGGGTACGGGTGTGGCCCCCAAATTACATCCCATCTTCGTTTTGCCGTGTTCAGTGTTCTCAGAAGAGGACAGGTGCGCATTTGCGTAGCTTGACGAGATTGGTCGGTCAGTCGTCAAATGCAATCAGCTGGGGATGAGCAGTGGCACAGTGGATAGAGCACCTGCCCTGGAGTCAGGAGAGTCATGGGCAAGTCACTTGACCCCAATTGCTTTGCAAAAATAAATGAAATCACCGGTCAATAAGTGTATCTTTTGCAGAATTGTGATAATGGACATGGCAGAGATACATAGTGTTTGCCTTTTTTTTTTGCTGATAATACAGGTTTCCTTTCCTGTAATTATTGTATAGTTCCTTTAAATACTGGCTGAGTGTTCACCACTGTGCTGGGCATGGTCAGGGAGATATGGAATGAGTGAGACATTGTCAGTCCACCAGTATCCTCAGGGTCTGGTTGGAGAAACTAAGATGAACAAACCTATGAAAAAGAGAATTGAACTTCATGATCCAGAGGTCTCTGCTTTCATCCATCCAGACAGCCTCTGCCACACCCTCATCATGTCACAGTAGGCTCAGGGTCTTCCTGAGGTCTGGCAGCTGATAAGATTCATCAGCCAGCTGCACAGGCATCCAGCCTTGTGGTGCCATTCCATCTCAGACTTGGCCAGGCTGGGCCTTCCACAGGAAACAGACCATCTGTCCCCACTAGAGGATGGACCTCACTGGTGTCCCCTTTGAATCGCCAAGGTTCCTTCCACATCAGGATATGAGTCATAGTAGACAATATTGACATGCTAACCCAGATGCTGCCGGCTGCAGGACAGTGGAAGGTCAGGGGAGAGAGAGAGGGATGGAAGAATGATCTCATGAAGGAAGTGATGCTTGAACTGGGCTCCTCAGAATGACCACTGTTTATAGTGGCGGTTATCTCACTGGGATGGAGGCAGGGAATGAGCTTGGGATGTTTGCGGCACAGTTCGGAGACCAGACTAATGAGGGGATCAGCTTGTGCTTGGGGAGCAGAAGGGAGAATCTGATGAGTCTGCTGAAAGACATACCATGATGCCACACTGTAGGAGGCATTACGGAAGCCAGACCCAAAGAGTGGGGGCATTGATGTGGTTTATTGACAGTTCTTACACACACACACACACACACACACTATCTTTTTCACACAGTATATTCAGATTTCCCTTGACAGATACATGTACTTAGACATGTCAAGAGGGGGAAAAAAGAACTCAGAAAAATGAAATTGGAAACTTTTCCATGTGTCTGTCAGCTTCAGTTGCAGCATCCTTAATCGCAAACAAAAAGAACTGTGTATGCACTTGAATTCAGAGGTAGCTACGTGATTTGTGTTCCCACTGTCTTTTCTGTCTTTTCTTTCCATCTACCCCCCCCAAATGATTATTTATTTGTTTAACATTCATTTAAAATTTTTTTTGAGTTCCAAATTTTGTCCCTGACCCACTTGAGAAGGCAAGCAATATATCAATTATACATGCGAAATCATGCAAAACATCTTTCCATATTAGTCCTGTTGCCAAAAGAGGGCAACAAAAATTAAGTGAAAATTATTTTGCACTCAGAATTCATCAGTTCTCTGGAGGTGGATAGGCATTTTTCCTCATAAATCCTTCAGAATTGCCGGGGATCGTTGTCCTGATCAGAGTAGCTATGTCTTTCATACTTGATCATTGTTATAATGTTGCTGTTACTGCATACAGTGCTCTCCTGGTTCTGCTCACTTCCCTCTGCATCAGTTCCTGTAAGTCTTCCCAGCTTTTTCTGAAATCATCCTACTTGGCATTTCTTATATCACAATAATATTCCGTTACAATCACACACCACAACTTGTTCGGCCATTCCCCAACTGATGGGCATCCCCTTCATGTCCAATTCTTTGCCACCCCCAACAGACATTTTTAATGTATTTGCCATAGGTTTCTTCTAGTTCGTATGTATAATATTCTTAGCTTCTGCTTTCTTTACTCTGTATCACCTAAAATAAAATCCCATATTCATTCAAATTCTTCATGTTTAGCGCTTTTTATGGCCTTGCCATGTTCCATTTCACTCATGTGGCATCACTTGTTCAGATAAACACTCCTAATAGTTTGGGCCTTTAATTTATTTTGAGAGTTTTACTCTTTAAAAAAGTGATGCCAGCTGTATCTTGATACTTCTTTTTTTGTTAAAAGCCTTTTTGGGTGATGGTCCCATTGGGACCATTGGATCAAAGAGTATGCAGGTAAGCAGATTTTTGTCACTATTTGTTATCCCGTGTTCTTTTCTGGAAAACTTAAACCAGTACTCAACTCCACCAATGTGAGCCATTTTTCTTTAATCACAGTTGCGTCAGTGTTGTCTAATTTGTCAATTTTCTGGGTGTCAACAAATTGTGTAGCATCTCAAGATTCTCTTAACTTGGATTCTTCTGATTAGAGATTCTAAGAAAAATTTTACGTAGATAATTCCTATTCCTTTCTTGTTAATAAAATTTTTAACCAAGCTGATAAACATAAACATTCTAAATAATCCATGGTTCCTGAAAATCATTAATCAAAAAACCCCTAAGAGCGTTTCTAACTAACAGTGTCTGCAACCAATAAACTTTTGTAATTCATTGATTTAAAAATAAAAAACAACTGGTCACTTGTGCTGAAACTTTGCAAAGTTGCCCCTTAGCCTGAGTCTTGGGGCTTGGTTATGTCTTGATTCAGACAGCTGTCACCAGTATTGGCATAGTTCTTTGCCTGGTTTCACTCTCCCCTCTTCCTGAGGGTTCTTGGAATTCTTGGTGTTTGTTTTTCCTCAGGGCTGCATTTGCTCTTTGGAGAGCTGCCTGTACTTATCGTTTTGGCCTCTTATCTCTAAAGAAACAACAAATGGTCCCCTTGCTCTCATAGATTGAATTTCTTAAACGTTGGCAGACTTTTATGTGAAGTGTTTGATATAAAGATACTTTCCCTACAGTTGGTTTCTTATTCTGGGGGCACTGTTTTTTGTAGTGCAAAAAAGTTCGATTCTTTTTAGGTATTTAAATTCACCAGTTTTGTCTCAAAATCTCTGGTGAGTCACTCGCTGCTGACTGTGAGTTGGGAGAGATATTACTTCATCGTCCTGGGCTTTTTTAAAATTTTGAATTGATAGATTTAAATTCGAGAGGTATACTTTCCAAATATATCCCTTTCTCTTCATCTCAGGAGACATTCCTTTTGACAAAAAACAAACAAAACAACCAGCCCTACACCTCAGCTGAGTCCAGCAATACATTCTGGACCCATAGCCCCCCACCTGTGCATTGTCTCAACCTTCCTCTGGGGCTGAGGTTATCATTCTAGTCACACAGCATCCAGTCTCATTTTATCTTGCTCTTTCCTGTTCTGTGGTTGATGTCCTTGTGTGAAATGTTTTCCTGGTTGTGCTTATTTCACTTTGGATCAAATCTGAGGGGGCGTGTACATGAATGTGGGTGTGTGCACAAATCTGAAGGTGTACGGGTGTGTGTAGGGGTGCAAATCCAATGGGGTGAATGTGTGTGCACAAATTTGAGGTGGGTGTATGTGCATATCTAAAGTTGTGTGGGTGTGGGGCTGCAAATACAATGGGGTGAGTGTGTGTGCACTAATTTGAGGTGTATGTGCAAATCTGAAGGTGTGTAGGTGTGGGGAAGTGCAAATCCAATGGGGTAAGTGTGTTTGCACAAATTTGAGGTGTATGTGCAAATTTGAAGGTGTGTGGGTGTGGGGGGTGCAAATCCAATGGGGTAAGTGTGTGTGTGCAAATTTGAGGTGTATGTGCAAATTTGAAGGTGTGTGGGTGTGTGTGTGGGGTGCAAATCCAATGGGGTGAGTGTGTGTGTGCAAATCTGAGGTGTATGTGCAAATCTGAAGGTGTGTGGGTGTGTAGGGGGGTGCAAATCCAGTGGGGTGTTTGTGTGCAAATCTAAGGGGTGTGTGTTTGGCTGATGAGATTGTTGGTGACCAGGAGAATGATCGACGTAATCAGTTGTGCCTGCTGTTCATTTTTCTTTCTTTTGTTTTAAAAACCCAGAGGACCCTCCCTGTGATGTTTGTCCGGGGTTCTTGCATGACATCCTAATGGAGCTTGTTTTGGAGTGAGAAAAAAAGGGTTCTTTTTCAGTCAGTCAGGAAGCATTTAAGAGAGAAGCTAGGTGCCCAGCTGAGCACTGGGTATGCAGAGAAAGACAAAAGCACAGCCTCTGCCCTTCAGGAGCACACATCCCTGTCTTTTGAGGGAGACACTGTATACATACAAGGTCCATGCCAAGGAGATCGATAGCAGACCCAGAGTGAAGGCACTCACCTGGAGGGACTGAGAAAGGCCCCCGGGGGGCAGGTGGGATTGGAGCTGAGGCTTGAAGAAGTCAGGGAGGCTAAGAGGGGGCAGGGGGCAGGGGGCGAGTATTCTAGAAGCAGTGGAAAGGCCCAGAATGGGGTATGGACTGTGTGAGGCAGCATTGCTGGAGCGCAGTGTATGGAAAAGGGTATTGTAAAAAGATGAGAAGGGTGGAAGAGCTCAGGCTTTAATGCTAGACAGAAGAGTTTCTGTTTGATCCTGGAGGAAATCAGGAGCCACAGGAGTTTATTGAATATGAGAGGTGTCAGGTGATGGGATCAGACCTCTGCTTTGGCAGCTTTGGATGAGTCTGGGAGATCTCTGGGGATTATTTTAAGTCTGGGGGCTCTTCCTTCACCCTTTAGTGGTATTTGGTGAAACCTATGGACTCCTTGGAATAATGTTTTTAAATGCACAAAATGAAATACACAGGATTACAAAAGAAACTAATTATTGAAATACATTTATCAAAATATTAATGAGCCTCCAGGTTAAGAACCCAGACCTAAGTAGAAGTGAAGGGCTGAATTAAGGTAGAGGTCACACGAGTGGAGAGAAGGGAACACGTGAGAGAGATTCTGAGTGTCGAAATGATTGAGCCTTGGCAAGAGATTGGCTGTGTGGGATGAGTGTGAGAGAGGGGTCGAGGCTGGCGTCTGAGTGACTGGAAGGATGGTGGTGCCTTCAGCAGTTACGGGGGAGTTAGGAAGAGGGGAGCTTTGGGCAGAAAGAGCATGAGTTCAGTTTGGGACGTGTTTTAGTTTGAGATGCCCACGGGTCCTTGGGTTCAAGATGTCCAAGAGGAAGTTGGTGATGAGAGACTGCAGGTCAGGAGAGACTTTACATCTGGATGAACAGATGTGGGAATCATCTGTTAGAGATGATAATTGGATCCATGGGAGTGGATGAGATCATAAATGACAGTCTAGAGGGAGAAGGGAAGAGGGCCCAGGGCAGAGCCTGACACCCACATGAGTGGGTGTGGTCTGGATGAAGGAAATATCCTGGGAGAGTGAGTAGGAGTGGTGAGACAGAAGGAGAGAGAAGCAGTTGAGAGTAATATGACGGAAACCCAGGGAGAAGAGAGGATCGAGGAAAAGAGAGTCACTGACAGTGTCCAAGGGCTGGAAAGAGGTCAAGAAGGAGGAAAAGAAAAACTTCAAGAAAAAGGATGAGCCTTGAGAAAAGGCCACTAGATTTAGCAATTAGGAAATAATTGGTAACTTCCGAGGGAGCGGTTGGAGCTGAATGCTCAGATGAGAAGCCATGTTGTAGAGAATTAAGAGCGAGAAGAAGGGAGGTGGAGAACCTTACCATAGACTGCTACTCAAGGCGTTTGGCCATGAAAGAGAGAAGGGATGTGGGACAATAGCTGGCAGGGATGTTCAGATCCAGTGAGGCTTCTCTGAGAACTGGGAAGATGTGGAGGCATGTTTGTGGGCAGCAGGGAAGGAGTCAGTAGATGAGGGGGGAGGAAAGACCAGAGGAAGAGTGGGGCCCGTCTGCCGAATATGACAGGATGGAATGGGATTGATCACAGGTGTGTTGAGGTTTGCTTTGATCAGAGAAGGGCCATATGGGGCTGGGAGCAAGAGATAGTGGGAGATAGTGGCATCTGAGTGATGTAAATGTGGAGGAGGATGAGGAGGAAGAAGAGGCAGGGCAAAGAGAGAGCTCTCGGTGAGTAATTTTTATTTTGTGTGTGTGCAGTATGAGACAAAGCCGTTTCCAAGTGAGGTGAGGGGGAGACTGGAGGCCAGATGAGGCTTTCTGGAGCAGCTGTTTCATAGAGTGGCCTAGGGGATCCAGGAGGGAGGAGTAGCTGCCCCAGTGAGATTACAGAACATAAATCTGTAGGGCCCTGTCAGCACAGTTTAGTGATTTCCTTCAGCTCCATTCAGCAGCAAGTAATATAGGAGTAAAGGAGATGGATGGTGGGTTGGGTATGCCCAAGTATGTTTGGTTATCAAGCAGAGGGTCAAGGGATTAGAGAGGAGGGGACAGTGGAGGGGTGACCTGGTTCACCAAGGGGTAAAGATAAAGAAGGGAAGAGAGTCCGGACAGTTCAAGAGTGATGGCCTGGGGAAGAACTGAGGGGTGGTGCAGTTAGGGGTCCTGGTGAGGAAGAAAATGGGGTTAGGAGTTAGAAGGGGCAGGGAAAGATGTCATGAAACAAGATTATGATCAGGTGAAGGGAATCGTGAATAGGTGAAGATGGAAGGAAAGCCTCGTGGGTGATGGCAGGGGGCATGACCTGTCGCTGAGGTCGGGTTGGAGGAGTAGGTCATGAGGACTGAGGAGATAAGGAAATTAGATTATTTGAGGGAGTATCATGAGGGATGTTGAAGTCTCCCCATAATGAAAGCCGGATTTAGGGAGGAGGGAGCGACTCTGAGCCAGGCAATGAACTCACAGTGGATGGAAGGCAAATGTCCTTGCAAGTCTGTAAATCACGAAATCATGGCTAGTCCAGGCTCTGGCTTGCATGTTGAATTTGGATAGTGTGACTCTTGGAGGAAGGGGAGTTGCTGAGTGATAGTGGGAGAGGGAGAATGGGCTAGAGAATGGCCCCAGAGAAGCTTTGAAGTTCTTCTGGGAGCATAGGTTTTGGAGTTTGGGCTTCTGAATGGGGGTTCAGATGTGTGCCCTTTGTAGATGAAGGAACTGAGAATCACAGAGGTTAAGTGATGGAGGAGGGGTGCAGCTACATGGCGTGGTGGCTAGAGCTCCAGGCTTGCGGTCAGGTAGACTCATCTTCCTGAGTCCAAATGTGGCTCAAACACTTATTAGCTGTGTGACCCTGGGCAAGTCACTTAACCTTTCTTCCCTCAGTTTCCTCATCTGTTAAATGGACTGGAGAAGGACATGGCAAATCACTCCAGTATCTTTGCCCAGAAAACCCCAGATGGGGCCACAAAGAGTTGGACGTGGCTGAAAGAACTCCTCAACAAGAAGTGATCTTCCCCAAGGTAGCAAGTGGCAGGTGCCACAGCTGGACTTTGAAATGAGTTGATAGATTCACTGACTTCAATCTGAAAGGGACCTTAGGAATCATGTTGTCCTATCCCTGTGAGGTCAACTGAGTCCTGGGCTTGGTTGTGCTTGTCAATACGGAGGCAAGATTTCCGGTCAGAAGCCTTAGCCAGCTGCACCATTGGCTCAACTACAGCTAACAAGATGGTGGAGAGACTGAAGAACGGGTGAAAAAGGCACGAGTGAAGGAGCTGTTCATGTTCACCCCGGGTGGAGGAGAGTTAAGGAGGACACGACCTCTTGTCATGGGAAAAGCTGCTACTTTGGGACCCTCCTGCAGCCTTTATGAGTATCCTGCACTCCCCTCTCCCAGTCCTAAAGTCATACGAAGTCTTCACGCAGTTGAGTGATAAGGCAGAAAGCTTTGTGGTCTAGAGAGTGCCCCCTAGATGGCTTCTCCAAGACTACTAAGGGTGGACTGAGTGACCTCTGAAGTTGCTTCCATCATGTTAAGCCTAGGGATTGACGGTGCTGCCAAAGAAGGAGTCTTGCTAGGCCCACTGGACCCTTAGAAGTAGCCATTCAGTGGGGAGCGTGGGGAGGGAGAGAGAGAGTCTGGAACTCAACGTTTTAAAAATGAATGCTGAAAACTGGTTTCACATGTAATTGGGGAAAAGTCCTGAATAATAATAAAAAGGAAATAGCCGTTCATTTCAAAACGATAACAAGAAGATGAATGAGAAGGCATGTTGGTAAGTTTGAGAACAAGGCTGCTTCTCTGTCTTTTTGGGCTCCTGGTAGGACAAGGATCCCCAGCGGCTTTGGGATTGGTCTTAGCCAGCCCTGCCTGAGGGAGCCCTAGCCCCCACTGGGAGGTGGCAGAGCCTGGCACACCTAGGTCAGAAGGAGACCCTTGGCCATTTCCAAAGACTCTGTCTAGGTCCTGGCTCCCTTCAGGACTTCTTTAGGGGATGGAGGCCATCAGTTCTGAAAATGGCCCAAGCTGTTTGGAATTTATAAAAATGGAAAACATCGAACCTGTATCTAGTTGCATGAACGATGCCAACAACTTTTTTTTCCCATGTCATCACCAAATGTGAGATGCTGCAGAATTCAGTATTCTCTTGAACTGGGTAATCCTTTGAGAGCGTTTTGTGGCCTTCTGCAGAATGGGCTGGACTTTAACACTCTAATAATCATTCCAGCTCACATTTCTTGAGCCCGTAAAATTCACAGCCTGGCCACCTCCCAGCTGCCCTGAAGGTGGCTCATTCTTCTCCTATGGATGCTTCCTTGGCTGTCCCATCAAAGGGTACTCACACCAGGAGTGCAGATTACAGCCCTCTGTACCTTCTTATCCCATTTTCCAGGACCTCCCTGAAATCCTTCCCAAGGAGTGAGTTCAGCAGGCTTTCTAGTAGCTCCCTTGCTGTTGTATGGCTAACGGCAGAGCCCTAGAGCTGTCCGTTATTTATCCGTTAGACATCTTCTGAGATGACTAGACCACCATCCGTATCTGCCTGCCAAATATCAGCTCTGTGCAGAAGGCCTTCAACTTGGGGCCTTTTCTGATCACATATTTCTCTGATATCTTCCTTTTTATCCAATATCATCTATTCTGCCTTCCCTTCCCTGCTTCATTCCCTGCAGATGACTCGTGGCCTCCTCACTGACACTCCTACACTGACTTGCCTATTGGGAGACCTGTGTCTTTGGTTCTTCAGAGACCGTGGCATTTCTAGGGTTTGTATCCCTGAAGTGTGACCAGAACAATCCTGGTGGTGTTCAAAAGGGGTTATTGTGTCCAGGAGACACAATTTCCCAGTTTCCCAAATGTACTCCATCCTGTTCTTTCCCTCCCTTTGTGCTGTTCTGGGCCTAGTCCATCTACCATGCCTGCACTTGAGTTCACGTCCCACCTCTGACAGCTGCTGACCTTGTGACCCTGAGTAAGTCACCCAAGCCCTCAGTGCCCCAGCCAGCTCCCTGATTAGACCTTAACATGCTGAGAAGGGGTGGTGATTGGTCAAGGGAGTTTTGTCCCTTTGGGGTTCTGTAGACAAGTCAACTCAGGAGTCCTGACTCCATCCCACTGAATTATCAGCATCAGAGTAATTGATTGTAATTAATTTCCAGTGGTTGGTGAAACCACATCATGTGTGTGTGTGTGTGTGTGTGTGCGTGCGCGCGCGCCCAAATGCACGCCCTTTTTTTTAAACTCTTCTAGGGAGCCGTGGGGGCTTCCCAGGCAGGGGGAATTCCTGATTCCCCAGAAAGAGAAGGCTGGACCCTGAGAGAGGTCAACGATAGTGGGCCAGGCAGACGAAGAAGCATTTGGGCCAGAGAAGCTGAGTCAGTAGGAGAGGCTGCTGCACCCCTGAGAGGGTGGGCTGGGCCTGGCTGTGACCTGGTCATTGTGGGCAGTGGCCCTTCCCTGTGAGCCCCAGGACATCCTAGCCTTTATTAATTACTACCTGGAGGACGAGCTGGCTTTCACCCTTAATGATAGATCAGAAGCTAGGATTGCTGGGCACCTAAAGAGCCACGTCTCTGTATTCCATTGCTGCTGGTGGGGAGGCAGGGGGTGTGATGGGAAGGGCTCTGATACCAGGGAGCTGTCATCAGTTTCTTCACCTGTAAAACTGGGCTTTTTTCAGTGATGATCTTCCTTCCCTGGCAGCAGTTTGAAAAAGTAATTTGTAAATAGTTAAGTTCTCATAAATCCAAGCTATCTTAGTTCCTCCATTTACTCATTTGTTCATTTGTTGATTCATTTGTTTGTTCGTTCATTTATTGTTAAATACCTGCCAGGCATTATTATGTATTATTATGTATTATGCCAAACAGCTGGCAAGATAGGAAATGTAGGCAAGACCTGTGCCCTCCTGGGTGTGGCGTAAGAGGGCATGAGACCCAGACCCAGATGACTGTGATGCATTGTTACATCACAAGGGCCAAGCTCAGAGGCTGAGCGGGGAGGGCATTCCAGGTGAAGGGGAGCAGGCAGGACTGCCCAGAAGTCCTTTGGGTTTCTTTTGAGTCTGTTGAGTAAACATAGAGAAGTTGACCAACCTTGTTGGTGCCCACAGACTCTTTAAGAAAGAAAGACTTAATTGTGAAATCAAATCAGATTCTACCCCACCATTTCCTCAGGTCTCCTAGGAAATGAGCGGCCTGTCTTCTTGCTTCCATCCCCCCGGGTCTCTACTAGAAAAGCTACAAATGTGAGGCTCTAAGTTACTCTGGGAATGAATCCATGGCCTCTGTGCCCTCAGGTCTCGCCTCCTTCTTGGGCCTTCATCATTATGATAACAAGAGCTCACATTCCTGTGGCATTGGAAGGTTTACAGGGCACCCATAGCTGTGACCTTGGGAAGTAGGTGCTGTGATGACCTCCATTTTACAGGCTGAGAGGAGGCTCAGTTACATAGCCATCACGTCTGAAGCAGGACTCTAATTCAGGTCTTTGGATGCGAAATCTATCCCTCCATCCGCTGTGCCATATGATTAATGCTGTCTCAGTGGACAGCCAAGAAGGCCTCTCTCCTACGTGAGGCTTACGTTGGCTTCTGGAGTTCTGAGGCCTGGCCGCCTACTCAGGTGCGTTATGGACGTGCGTTAGGCTGGAGGGAGTTAGAGGTTTGTAATGGATGTTTACTCCATACCGGAACTCTCCACTTCTCTGCACTTGGCTTTTCAGTGTTTATAGCAAATATGTTCAGCTTTGTGTCGCAGGAAGTCCCTGACGTACAAAAGGGTTGGGCTCCCGAGGCGTGTGCTCAGCTGGGTTGAATGCAGTAAATATTTATGGAACAAATGGACAAATGACCTGGTCGAGGCATTTTGGTAAATGGCGGTTAGCTTCACCTGCTTCTCCCTCCTCTCACCCCCTCACATTTGTCAAGGCTCGCAGCCAACAGGTCTACTGTATACGCTGCAAAGAGCACAGGAGGACCAAACCTGGCTGCAGTACTTGAATACTTACGTAGACGGTGAGCTCATCGTGTGAGCGCTCTGTCCCATGATGCAGTGGGACCCCTTGCTGCTCTCCAATCCAATCTTGGTGATTCTCATCCATTCATTTCCAGGAATCCTCCCACCCCCATGTGACTGGTCTACCTCCCTCTCCTTTTC
The DNA here is from genome assembly GCF_011100635.1 of Trichosurus vulpecula. Lineage (NCBI taxonomy): Eukaryota > Metazoa > Chordata > Mammalia > Diprotodontia > Phalangeridae > Trichosurus > Trichosurus vulpecula. The sequence continues at coordinate 3,715,466 of NC_050578.1, forward strand.
CATTCATATATGTCTAAGTAGGGCTGTGGATAGAGCGTCAGACCTGGAGTCAGGAAGACTTCTCTTCCTGAGTTCAAATCCAGCCTCAGATACTCAGTGACTGTGTGACCTTGGGCGAGTCACTTTACCCTGTTTGCCTCAGTTTCCTCATCTGTAAAATGAGCTGGAGAAGGAAATGGCTGACCACTCCAGTGTCTCTGCCATGAAAACCCCCAAGGGGGTCACAGAGAATCGGAGAGGACTGACAGTGACTGAGCAATGACGTCTTTGCTGGCCTCTTCTTCTCTTGTGCGGGTATCATTGCTGCTGGCCGCCATTTTGAATCCACTGCGGTTCTGGAGGTCATGGGCTTCCTTTTCCAGGGTTCAGGTGTGTCTCAGGCAGTGTGCCTGTGCTTGCTGGTGCTGCTAAGGGTTATTCTTTGCTTCACAAATGGAATAAAGAGAAAATGAGATGGAGAAAGAGAGAACTTTCTAGGAAAAATCGGAGAAAAGAGAGGCAAAAAGAAGACATCTCTGTACCCAAGGTGGGAGGAGAGAGCGGAAGGAGGAATGAACTAAACTGTGTTGACCTCAAGGCCTTGAGGCTGCAGGCGCCCCATCCCTAACCTAGGAGAAAGAGTGATGGCCAGTGCCATATGCAGTGGCCTCCTGAAAGAGAAGGGGAGTGACAAGGAGGAGACACTGGGTCAGAGAGTCCCAGGTCCTTGCTGAAACCTGCTAGCCTCAGAGTCATTCTCATCTTTCCTTGGAATTGAGTAGTAAACTTGGGGTCTTCTCCATCCCAAACCTGCTCTTATGCCGAGTCTCTCTGATGTCCATGTAGGTGACCTTTGGAACAGCCCACTCTCAGGTCACTGCCCAGCCCAACTCCCATGACCTCCAGCTGCATTCCACCCTGGCCTCCCGTAGGGCGGGTCACATCTTGGAGCTCACTGTCATTAGTCATATGCTCCGTGATCTTGAGCTCTGAAATTCCTCCCCCTGATCGGGATCGCCTGTGTCCCCTCTCTTCCTCCCTCCCCTCTGCCAGCCTTCCTCTTCAGTGTGACCCCTCCCTCTTCTCCTGAGTCTTTACCCCTCCTCTGGTCTCCCTTTCCTTCCTTCAGTCTTGACTCACCCTCCGGCTCTTACTTATTCTGCTCTGGGTCACCCCTTCATCTGCCTTCTCCATTCCTGCCCCCAAGAAGTCATAGGGCAGTGCTGGCTGGTGTCTGATACCAGTTCACATTGAGTGATTTCAACTGAGCCTTTGCTGCGTCTTGGAAATGCTTCGATTCTTCCCTTTTTATTCCTTCATTCTCCCCACAAGGGCTGCTTGAAATCTCCTTTCTCTGAGCAGACAACCTTGGCTCTCACTGACTGAGAAAACCAAGGCCATTGGTCATGACTGCCCTCATCTCCTCCAGCCATCCTCAGCCCTTCTCTCCTCCTCTGCCTCCAACTCAGAGGTCATCTTCCTCTTTGCCAAGTCCAGCCTCCCATCTTGTGTCCTTATCTCACCCCTGCTCTCTTCCAGAGACTGCACTCCCCTCTCCTCTGTCAGCCCTGCTCTCCCTCTGCTGGCTTCCTGCCCCTGCACCCCCACCTGAAAACAACCCACTTGATCCTGCCTTGCCTTTAAATCGTCCTTCCAGAACTCTCCTTCCCATCTCAGCCAAATTCCTGGGATTTACTGAGCTTCCTCCCCTCTTTCCCTAGTCTTCAAATGCATGTTGGTTCTGCTCCTCCTTCAGAAGCTTCTTTGGCTCCCCATTACCTCTAGGGCAAACAAAATCCAAAAGCCTCCATTGGGCATTTTAAGCCCCTCATGATCTGGCTCCAGCCTGTCTTTCCTGGTGATCACCCCCATTGGCCACTCTACACTCCCGCCAAACTGGCCTCCTTTCTGTCCCACATACAGAATGACTCCAGCCTTGGAGTCTTTTCTCTTCTCACTTCTGCCCTTTGGAATCAGTCCCTGGTCCAGGCTCTGCCTGGCAGTGGGGGGGTTGGGGGGGGGCATCCTCCTTTGGTGATTTTTCTGGTTGTTTGAAACCTCCTTCCTCTCCCATCCCTGGGGGTTTATATCCCATTACCCTGCATTCATTCTCTGTGAATATGTGCTGTCCATCCATGGAGTCTGGAAGATAAGAGACTCCTGTGGTTGTTGTCTCTGTATTCCTAGTGCCTGGTACCCAATAAGCACTCCTCAGTGCGTACTTCCTCTCTCCCTCCCTCTCTGTCTGTTTCTGTCTGTCTCTTCTCTTTCTCCTCTCTCTCTGTCTCTCTGGCTCCTCTCTCTCCCTCTCTCTCTCTCTCTCTCCCTCCCCCTCCCTCCCTCCGTCTCTCTGTCTCTCTGTCTCTCTCTCTCCCCCTTCCTCCCCCCTCCCTCTCCCTCTCTCACTCCCTCCCTCCCTTCTCCCCCACCTTCTCCCTCCCTCCTTCCTTTCCTTTCCCTCCATCCCTCTCCACATATATACACACACGTGTATATCTACATATATACACACATGCTCATTGATTGATTGCTAAACCTCCAGAAATCTGTCAGTCAGTGCTAGCCCTGCACTGAATCTTTTCTCGGCAATGTTACCAGGAGTCTCCCAACTGACCCCTGCATTCCAGCGCCATGTTGGCCGTTGCTTCTTTCTGGATGCCCTGTGGGTATCTCAAACTCAATTTGTCCAAAAAAGGAACTTAGTGTTTTCCCTTCTGAGAACTGTCTGTCTTAACCTATTTCTGTTGATGAAAACCACGTCCTCCCAGTTACTCAGGTCATAACCTCCAAGTCATCTTTGATTTCTCCTCTTCTCTCACCCCTAGGTGCATCCACTCACCAGAAGCTGTTTATTTGACTTCAGCGCCCTCCCTCTTAGCATCTCTGGCTTCTTTCCTGGACTCCAGTGATAGCCATTCCTTGTTCTCCCTGAGGCCAGTCACTCCCCTTTCCCGATCTGCCCTTTACACAACTGCTGAAAGATTTCCCTTAGGTATATGTCGTTCCTCTGCTCACAGACTTTCTGTGGCTCCCCATTGCTTACAGGGTAAAATACAGGCTTTTCAGCCTGGCGCTTTAGGAGCTTCACCCTCTGAGTACTGTGGACCTTTTCAGATTTGTTTTGTTACCTCTCTGGGTGGTGCAGGGAATGGAGTGCTGTGCCGGGAGTCAGGAAGGTCTGAGTTCAAACCCAGCCTCAGACGCTGGCTAAGTCACTTAACTTCCGTCTGCCTCAGTTTCCTCAGCTGTAAGATGAGGGTGGTAATAGTGCCCACCTCCCCATGTGTGCAAAGTCTTTACAAGCCTTAAATTGCTATTGAAGTGCTAGTTATGATACTAATGATAACTATAACGGAAGTTTGTGTCCAGTTAAGGCCAAATTCCATGACACCCTGGGACGTTGCAGGTTCTGTTTGGACTGGAAGCCTTTCTGGCTCTGACCTTTCCAGAAAGGACCTGCCCAAGTGGTCGGCACCAACCTCCTGGTCTAGTCCCTTTGGTGAGCGCTGGGGCGTCCCTCGAGCTGTCCGTGGCTGTGCCTTGTTCCTGCTCTGTGACTTCCTCATATCCTTCGTGGAAGGTACCCTTCCTGGACAAAAGCACTGTTCATCTTGGGGAGGCTGCCTTGTACCCTCGGCACACACACTTAGAAGCTGTGATGGTCCATGCTATAGCATTAGAAAAAACATCGGCTGTTATCCTTGCCCAACTGCTATCTTCCTGGTTCCTGGATGACCTTGTCTGTCAGCTTGGCTGGCCCCTGGGGAAAGAGTCGGGTTTGCCTCGAGGCTCCCTTGGAGTTACATGTTGTGTAGCTATTCTGACAGGTCCTCAGCCTAGGCTTGGACAGCCCCTGCTAGCTGGGAGGGGCAGGACACGGGGCAGGCTACTGATGGCAGGTTGTAACTTGCAAGGAGTTTGGGTGAGATGGCATTATCATGGGTGAATTCAAACACTGTGACTGGTCCAGAGGGCCAGGTAGGAGCTGTAGAGCCGGGCTTGCTTCCTCCTTGAAAGTTTCTCTTTTCTGAAATGGCAGCACCAGAAGGTGCCAGGCCAGAGAGGGGAAGCCTAGCAGAGAGCTCCCATGCCGTGGGCCCAGAGGCCTGCTAGTGCTGATGCCAGCTTCAAGGTATTAGTCTGTTTGGTGTGGCGAGAAGTTTCCCCAAAAGCCTTCTTGACTGAGCTATCTGCCGCATTGGGTACCCTACACTCCCTCTCCCAGCCCTAAAGTCAGCCCCGTGCACAAGGTCACAGGTGGCGCATTACCACGAAGCTGTAAGGGGGTCAGGGCTGGTGAGGATGCTGAGACCTCCGAGCGTCTGCCAGGGCCGAGTCCTTGAGGTGGCGTCGACCGTAAGCCCGGTCCTGGGCTCCTTGAGCCACGTCCCCCTTTCTCTGTCTTCAATGGGACGTTCTTGGGTTAATGTGCGTTCCACATGTTGATGTGAGCAGAGTGAGAGTGACTTTGTCACAGATAGTGCCTGAATGGTGCGGTTGAGCGTTGCTCTGGGCGTAGGCAGGTGAAGGGAGGGGTGTGCGGAGCTATGCCCAGATTTGTAACCCGTCCCTCGGTCAGTTGGTCAGCAGGCATTTAGGAAGCACATATGTGCCAGGCACTGTGCTAAGCTCTGGAGATAGAGAAAGGCAAAAGACAGTGGCTGCTGCCCTCGGGGGCCTTTATGGTCTAATAGGGAGCCAGCCTGTAAATAACCACATACAGCTACAAAATATAGAGAGAAATGCTAAAGGGAGATGCTAGCAAGGAGGATGAACTGGGGAAGGCTTCCTGTAGTAGATGGGACTCAAGATGAGCCTGGAAGAAGCCAGAGAAACTAAGAGGCTGACGGGAGGAGTGGGCACATTCCAGGCCCACAGCACAGCCCAGGCAAAGGCATGGAGGTGGTACACGGACCACATGGATTAAACGAGGTTGAAAAGAGCAGAATAAGAACATTGACCCTCCAAGCAAGAAGTTTATGAAGCTTCCAGGATGACCTTTATTACTTTTAACCTGTTGATGTTAATGTTACTCAAAAATCTTCCAGGCCTCCTTATTACCTCTCAAGTAAAGTTTGGACTTCTGATTTGCGTTCAAGGCTCTTCACAAATTTGGGCTGTCTCATCCTTCTGGCCTTTCATCTGAGCCACCCTACCTCCTATTAAGTGTTTTACTTTGTGCTTCCTGGATATACCCTGTGATTTCTTGCCCCCAAGCCTTTGCTCATGCTGGCCTCCTTCCTGAAAGCCTTCCCTGATCCCTGTGGTTGTTGGAGACACAGGGACCTCACCAAGTACTTTGCCTCCCCTATTTTGGCCCTTCAGGGAAGGCCAGTTGTACATGAGGTCCTTGGGCGGTCCTTGGGCAGTCACTGGCCAGTACAGTGTGGAAGTGGGATGGCTTTGTCTGGGGACGGATGGAAACATGCTCAGTTTCCCCAAGGAGACCTGGGCTGATGTCTCATAGTTCTCAGCGTGCCTTCGCATAGTCAGGCTGTGTCTGAGATATCCTTGCCCTGTCACGTTACTGGGGTGTAGAGCCCAAAGGGACCCCAGAGGTCACTGTGGCCGGCCTCCATGTCCCATAGAGGAGTGAGTGAGTGAGTGTGTGTGTGTGTGTGTGTGTGTGTGTGTGTGTGTGTGTGTGTATGGGTGTTCTCCCTCCCTTCTCTCCCCCTCCCTCTTCATCTCTCCCTCTCTCTTTCTCTCCCCTCTCCCTTTTCCTCTTCCCTTTCCTTTCTCCTCCTCCCTCCTTCCTCTTCCCTCCCTGGGCCAAAGTTGTCCCAAGTACTAAAGGTTGCTAGCTTGTCCCTAGCAACAGCATGTAGTGTTTTGTCTACAGTGTGACGAAACAAAGAGACAGCATTGCCTGGTGGTTAGAGCCGGCCTTGGCATCTGGAAGACCTGGCTCTGAGTCCCTCCTGTGACCTGGCCTGGCTCTGTGGCAGTAAATTTGTGACAGTAAATTCCTAACAGTGTGAGTTGTGGAGGACGAGCCGGCCTGCATTGGGAGAGGGGCAGTTTCTTGTGCCAGTAAAATCCCAGTTCTGGTCCTCATCTCTATCCCTATGATGATCTGGCCCAAAGGAGAGGTCCTGTCAGGTGAGGAGATGGCCAGGAAGAAGGAGCAGTGACCCACTTCTTTGAGGGGAAGGCATCATTACAGGATCAGACAGGAGCTTACTGGGAAGAGAAAGCCTTCCAGAGGAGGAGGGCTATGCCAGCTCTGTTCTCCTGCCTGCCTCCCTCTGGCCAGCACCTCCCTGAGTGACCTGATTTGGGACCCCCAGCGCTTAGCACAGAGCCTGGTACGCACCTAGAAGGCCCTTAATAGCTGCTCATTGACTGACTGATAGCTGTGGGGGGGCTGTTCTCCACTGGGCATCCTCCACTATGGTCTGGGGTACCCTCCTCAGTGCAGGGAGTTGAACTTTGTACACATAACAGAAAAGAAACTGAGTCAGGTGTTCTCAGGATGTCCATAAAGAGCCCGTGGCAACAGTAAACCCCTGGAAACCCAGCAGACCCTCCTTGTGGCTGAGGACCCGGCTTTTGGTCCAGGCCCCAAAATACTCATTGAGAATAGGCAAACAAAGTGAGTGCTTTCTAATTTCTGGCTTCTAAATCGTAGGCTTCCGTTGGAGGGTCATCAGAGCTCTGGCCCTTTGGACCCAGACTCTGTAGGACAAGAATAAAAGTCCCAGGTGGGAGGACAGTGGAGGGAGGCCATTCAGGGGGTCAGGGAGGGGATGAAGGAACCTAAAGGAACCAAGGCCCTGGCCTTGGACTCGGGGAGGTAAACACACAGATATCCTCAGAGCGTGTTCTGCCTTGTTCGGGGTGGGCCACAGATGGCTCTGTTTCTGGGCCAGAACTGGGGTCAAGGAGATTTCTTGGCGGGGAGGGCGGGGAAGTAGGGGTCACTGTGAGATGAATGAGGGCCATCTGTTTTCTGGTATAACCCAAGTTATACCAGTGGGGTGCCCAGTGCCCTGTCCCTCCGACTCATTGTAACCCTTGGATATTATCTGCTGCTTTCCTAGTCTGCCCAGGCCGGAATGCAGCAAAACCAGTCCGGTGGCCCGGGGGAGGAATTTCGAGCTTGAAAGCAGGTGAATTTGAAAGCCCTGGTTGTTGTGCTCGGTCACTTGTCGCTAACCTTTTGATCATGGGGAGGACTGCCCTTTTTTCATTTAAAAACTGTTTAATGGATGCCCTTCTTTCAAATGTCAGTCCCTTGCGATGACTCCCTGCCCCCATTAGAGCCCTTCCTGGTTACAAAGGGCAGGTAGGCGAACAAAGCCATTTCTTGGCCTTTTCTGACGAGTTATGCCTTGTTCTTCCCCCTGGCCACTACTGCTCTCCCTGGTCAGTCTTCTAATTCCAGACTGGCCACTTACTGTGGCCATTGTGCAGATTTACCTGTGGAATTCTGCATCTGTTCATATGAAGGGTGCCTTTTAAATATCAAACACTTCTGGGTCCTCATGGTGATAATTGTATTTTTAGTACCCGTGGATTGAGAAAATTCATAAGGACCAAGAGCTTGGAAGCCGAGCACCAGGGATATGAAGACTGTGACTTGACCCATCATTCAGGTCATTTGGTGAAGGGATATCAAAGCCAGAATAAGGATGTTCCCATGATGCACTGGACCCTTTTCAGACCAGGGCTCTGTGGCCCCTGGGCTGGTATCTCTGCTCTAGGGATGAGCCTTGGACCCAAGAGTGCCGGGGAAGGCTTTCTCTTCTTCTGCTAAGAAACCTATCTCCGTGGACCAATGTCAACCCTGACCCCAGTGAGTTCCTGGTGGTGGAGGGGGCACAAACAAGCTGGCCAAGGAAGAAACACAGCCATGGATGATGTCCATGGCGTTCTCTTGGCAAAGATACTGGAGTGGTTTGTCATTTTCCTTCAGTCTACAGATGAGAAACTGAGATAAACCCGGGGTCACATAGCTGCAAGTGTCTTCAGCTGAATTTGAACTTAGATCTTCTTGACTTCAGGCTCAACGCTCTATGCACTGTACCACTTAGTTGCCCGTACTTTATACAGTAGGTACTTAATAAAGTTGGTGAGGTGTTTGTCATTGTGTCTTACTAACTGGGTGGGGAGCTAGAATCCTTGGTGTGAGCTGGGAAGCTATAAAAGAAAGATGCTTTTTAATATCTACTTGTTCTCTAATTCCCAAGGTAGGCCCCCCAGTCTTTCCTGCCTTGGACTCTGTGCCTCTTTCCTCCCTGGTGATGCCATGCTGTTACACCCTCTTCTTCAGCTCCTTTTTTGGCTCTCCTGACAGATTTAAAATAAAGTTCATATTCCTTCACTTGGCATTCAAGGCCTTCAACATCCAGGTCCCAGTCTGCTTCCCTGCAGCAGTCCCCCGATGTACCTGTCTATCCAGGCTACTTGCTGCTCCTCATGTGTTCTCTTTATCAGTAGTTCCAGTCTTGCTTGGAAAGCCCTTCACCCCACCCAGATCCCCACCAGCATCTTCTGGCCTTTAAGACCCAGGCCTAATGATGCCCCCTCATCGCCCCAGTCTCCTTTGCCTTCCATCCATTCCTAATTTGTATTGCTCACAGTTCTTACCCCACGTTCCTGGCATTCCAGACATTTGGGTCCGTCTCCCTCTTCTCTTCCCTATCCTGACTCTAAACTCCTTGAGGGCAGGGGCCATGGCCTAGACAGCTCTGTATTCTGTGCATGTGGTAACGAAATGAAAGACCAAATGAAGGACAGAGCATCATTCCCTGAGAGGGCGTCAGCATCACGGCCCTGCTGCTGCTGAGCCCCTGTAGTGTAGACGTCGGGGATTTCACTCCTGCTCTGACTCTTTTGAGGGGTCAGCTCCCCAGCCTGGTGTGGGGGGAGTATACTGGGCAATGGAGGCTGGAGATCGTGGATTCTAGGGTTATTCACACTCATGGATAAAATGACTGTATTCCAAACAGCTGATTAAATCCTTTCTATATTATATGCTTGAGGACCCAGAGATAGCGGATTAATTCCCATGTTCTCTTTTTCTTAGGTTAGTTACTAAAATTGGTCTGTATAAGCTCTTTTTGTGGTGACAAAGAATTGGCAATCGAGGGGATGTCGGTCAGTTGGGGAATGGCTGAACAAGTTATGGTGTATGCCTGTGATGAACTACTGTTGTGCCACAAGAAATGATGAGCAAGATACTTTCAGAAAAACTGGGAAGACTTACATGAACTGATGCAAAGTGAAGTGAGAAGAACCGGGTGATCGTTGTGTACAGTAATTGAGTGGTGTACAGTGATTAACTCTGAATGACGTAGCTATCAGCAATACCATGATCCAAGACAGTTCCAAAGGCCTCATGATGAAAAATGCTCTCCACCTCCAGAGAGAGAACTGGTGAACTCTGAGGGCAGACTGAAGTATAATTTTCTCACTTAATTTTTCTTGCTTTTTCAAAAGAATATGGCCGAAACAGAAATCTGTTTTGCATGATTTCACATGTATAATTTATCATTGCTTGCCTTCTTAACGGGTGTGGGAGGGGGTTAAAGGGAGAGAGAGAATTCAGAACTCAGAATTTAAAAAGAAAAGAATGCTAGTAAAGACATAAATGTTAAAAAAAAAAGGTTTTCCTAGATGTCTGTTTACAGTAGGGGAACAAAGCAGGGGTGGGGGGAAGGAAGAAGAAAACAAGTCATGCCAGCTAGCAGAGGAGACAATAGTCAGGAACTTTGAATCTGCCCCGATGGTGATAACTAGGGCATAGGTAATCGGTTACTGAGTGCATCTCTGGGTGTGTGTGTGTGTGTGTGTGTGTGTGTGTGTATGTGTGTACTGTAACAGTGTCAGATCACCGACTTGGGAGCTAGGAAAGACCTCATTCAGTCCAGTGCCTTCATTTTCCAGATGAGGAAACAGGCTTACAAAGTAGATAAGTGACTTAAGCTTGAAGGAATCTTAGAAGTTATCAAGTCCAACCCTTTTGTTTTAGAAAGGAGTCAACTGAGGACCTGATAAGGGATAGGACTTTGTCAGAGTCACACAGGCATCAAGTGGTATTTGGATTATCTTAGTTATAAATATTTTATTGGAATTTTAATAACTATCAACATTAAGTAGGAATAATGACTGATGTTTATAGGGCGCTTCATAAGCATCATCTTATTTGGGCCTCAGCAACCCTGGGGAGGGAAGTTGTTAGAAGTATTGAGGCATTGAGAGGTTACATAACTTGTCCAGGGTCAAAGAGCTGGGGAATGTCTGAGGAACTTGGCATGGAGGTTTTCCTGACTACATGTCCATTGCAGTTTTTTTTTTAACTTTTTTTTAATGAATAAGGTTTTATTTTCTTTCCCTCTCACTGTCCCCATTGAGGCAAAATGAGTCTTGTAACATATGCATAACCAGGCATAACAAATTCCTGTACTGACCGTGTTTAAAAACTATATGCCTCATTCTTTATCTTTGGTCCATCACCTCTCTATCAGGAAGTGGGTGGCCTGCTGGATCACTATCCTTCGAAGTCACAGTTAGTCCTTCCAGCCCTCTTGCCAGTACTCCACACTGCCTCTCAGTTGAGAAAAACGTGGAAATCTATAAAAACCTTCTCTCGTTTATGAAAAGATAAAAAATGTGTGAAAAGAATAACAAGCTTTCTTTTGCTTCTTCGTCCCTGCCGATCTTTTGCTTCCAGGAATAGTGTTTGTCGTTGTACTTTAATGTGACCTCTGACTCTGCCTCCTCTGTAGTCTATATGTGTGATGTTCCTTAAGCAAAAGCCAACCAATTCCCCTATGACCAGCCCCACTGGTTCAGCCCTGGCCAGGCCCCGGACACGTAGGCTGCTGCTTATTTCCCGTGGTTTATACCAAGCTGGGAGGAAGCTTTTTGCCCAGGGTTTTTTGGGTTTTGTCTTTGGTTTCTCAGCCTCACCTTGATGACCTCTCTTTTCTCCCCCAGGTCCGGACCCTCTTTGTCAGTGGCCTCCCTCTGGACATCAAGCCTCGGGAGCTTTATCTGCTCTTCAGACCATTTAAGGTATGCATGAGATGTCTGCTTCAGACTCGGCATTCCATTGCTTTCTGGACTGCCCTTGTAGTGAGACTCTCCCAAGGTTGACCCGCCAGTTCTGACGCCTCACCCAAGGTTTATCAAGCACCTGCTGTGTACCAGCCCCTGTGCTTGGTGCTAGAGATGGACAGAGAAGTACAGAATTCGCTGCTTCAGGAGGCTTCCAGCCTGCCAGCGCAGACACGTACCTGTGGTAATACAGAGTATAGAGGGAGGCAAGGGGGAGGGGTGCTGAGAAAGATTTCATCACCCCAAACTTTAAAGGAGACCAGGCCCTCCCCAAGGGGTCGAGGACAACATTCTAGGCAAAGGCCTGGAGATGAGACGCTGGCATGAAGTCCAGTTTATCTGGACTGTTGAGTTTGTGAAGGGAGCCGTGTGTAATAAGCCTGAAAAAGCAGGCTGGAGACAGAGGGTACAGGGAGCCACCAGAGATCATTGAGCTGGGCTCTGGATGGGTCGGAGCTGGGGGATGCTCGAGGCTGAGAGAATGAGGAGGAGGAGGCAGAGCTGGGTTGGACCCTGATTTTAGGCGGGGCTGTGGTTGGTGGGGGGTGAGATTGGCACCTCCAATATTATTTAAGATAGGTGGGAACCTGATATCCCAGGGATTGAGAGAGAGAGAGAGAGAGAGAGGTTGGCTAGCCACAGGGAGGGGGAGGGGCAGGAGATGCCCTCATAGCAGAGCAGGTCTGGCTGCTTTCTTGCCAGTGTTTGGTAAGAATAACCTTGGGCTTGGTGTCAATGACTTCCTCCTAGGTGGGGGTCTTTGGGCTTGGCCTGGGTAACTGCTGGAGGGGCGGGGCCTAGGGCTCTGATTCCTGAGGGGACACATTTTCTTATTGGGTGTAGGAGAGAGGCCTCCAGGGGCATTCATGGCATGGGGCAGTTCTAGTGTGGAGACTCCCTCCCCCACTGCAGGGGGCAGCTGTTTTTTCTTGGTCTTGGCAGGAAGTGGCAGAGGCAGAGCTGGACCCACCACCCCTGCTGACCCTGGCCCCCTAGCTGCTGTCCCGGCTTCCTCTGCATCCAGGGAAGTCTCTTGAAGGCCCCTCTGCTGCTCTGAGCAAGACTTCCGAGGTCCCTTCCAGTGCTAAATCTATCATCCTACCAAGACACTTAGCTTTCTAGGCCTCAGTTTCCCTATCTATAAAATGAATGTTTTGGACTAGAGGGTGTCTGAGGTCCCTTCCAGCATGAGATGTCTATGAGTCCTTCCACCCTCCCCTCCACAGAGAGCCATCCCCTGTAACAGAATCACCAGAAGCTGGTCAGATGCAGGCCTCTTTCTTGTTCTTTGTATCTGGGGATGTTCAGTTTTGTCAGTGACCGTCAAATTAATTCATAATAAAAAAGTTATTTTAGAAGGTTTTTTGTTTAAAAAAAAAATAAGGAAAAATGTCCCCCTAAGCTTGGGGCCCTCTGCAGATGTTCCTGGGGGCTTTGGGAGATTGAAGGAAGGACGGTCTCTTCTGACTGGGCAGATTGGGGAAGGGACCTGGCCTGGTGGCGGCTCAGGACGCCTGGCTTTGAGTTGGGGCTTCTCCACTGCCCAGCCCTCCCTGCCTCAGTTTCCTGTTCTGTCAGTGAAGGGCTGGACAGCCAGCTCATCCATGGAACGTTTGTGTTCCGGGTACGTGTCTGCAGCTGCCAACGGCTTCTGTGTCCTGCTGTTGTCTGCCACTGATTTGACACCTTCTCCTCCTCTTTTTTCAGGGCTATGAAGGTTCCCTAATAAAGCTGACATCGAAGCAGGTGAGAGCCCCCACCTGGGGCCGGGGTGAGACAGCAACAGCCCATGCAGGAGGCTGGGGGAGGGGCTAGCTCATTCTTGAGTTGTCCTAGCACGCAACAGCCCCCTCCTTAAGGGAGAGATGCTGAGTCACCCCTGTGTGCTCATCCTGTGCGTAGTGAGTGGTTCCTACGTTAGCAGCCATTAGAAACATGGGCTTGGAATCACTGCTGTTTCCTTTACAGCTGGAGAGCCGCAGATCCTCATGTAGTCCTATCTTTTTGTTTTATAGAGAAGGAAACAGCTTCAGTGACTTGGCCAAGCACTCACTGGACTGAATGACTAAGTGTGACTTGAGAGGATTAATGGAGGCATCCCTCCCATCCTCTGGGTCCTGACTTGTGGCCAAGCCTTTTTCTTTGCTTACCTGTATTTCTTTGTTGCAGGGGAGGGTCTTTTTGGAAGGAGGTGGGGCGGATCATTGGGAAGGAATGAAAATGTATAAAATCAGTTTTGTTTTGTTTTTTAATTAAATGAGAAACTTATCCCAGTGAAGGAAGTACATCCTGCCCAGGGACACCCTGTGGATGGCAGTGCTTCCTCAGAAGCCCCTTCCATCCCCTCCCCTGTACCCCGCCCCCACCCTGGCTCCTGCCAGCTCTGACCCTGCCCTTTCTTGTTCTTTTTCTCAGCCCGTAGGCTTCGTCAGCTTTGATAGTCGATCAGAAGCGGAAGCTGCCAAGAATGCTCTCAATGTAAGTACCAGACAGATGGCGCCGTTGAGGCTTTGGTAGGGACAGGGCAATGGCCCGGTCGGGGAGGAAAGGGAGAGAGCCCAGATCACGCAGCTGCATCATCTTCCTCCTGAGGGTCAGGAGGGCCTTTCTGGGTTCTCATCTGCTCAGGCCCATTTGGGTCTAACAGGACTCCGCGTCTCCACCACCTGAAGTTGATGATTGGGCGCCATTTTGAATTTTGGTAATGTTCTCTGGCAAGCTCAGAAGGACCTTCAGCTTCATGAGGGCAGGGACCTTATGGCCTTAGGTTAATGTATTCTTGCCATTATCCTGAGCACAGGGCTTTTGTAAACATTAGGTGCTGTATAAATGTTGGTTGAATGAATGGAACGGGTCTCATTAGGGCAGAGACATAAAGAGAAAGATGCTCATGGGTCTGTCCTCAGACTTATGATCCAGCCAAGAATTTTTCTTCCGTTCAGGGAATTTTCCATCCCAGGCTCAGGATTTCTTCCACTGCACAGAAATGACCTGAGGCCCAGTGAGGCTTTGGGGCCCTTTTTGGGCTTAAGTTTTCCTCATCTGTAAAATTCAGAGGGTCAGGCAGGATGATGACTTAGAGTCCTTTCCAAAGAAGTGGATTTTTGGAACTGAACTTTCCCCAGTTGGGCATCAAGATCTCCCCTCGCCTTCACAATAGTGCCCCCTTCCCTGCCTTTGGAAGCAGAGTATACTGGACATTGCTCAGCCCTCGTTGACTCAGGCCAGTTGTTATGAACAGCAGACAGACTCAGGAGAGGGATGACCTTGGGTTCCAGGCAGAACTCTGCCAGGGTCTCTGGGCTTCTCCTGTTTCCTGCCCTCCCCTCCCCTTCCCCCAATATCCCGAGGCCCTTTGACCCGGAAGGTTGCTCTGCAGTGGAAAGCTGTCTGTCCCTACAGGCAGTGACCCAGCACATAGTAGGCGCTTAATCCATACTGCTTGGTTGGTTGATGCCTCAGAAAGATACTATCACTCTAATATGTAATTAGGAAACTCAGATTTAAAGTTAATTTACTTACCCTTGATTCCATCGCTGCTGAGAGCCGGGAGATCACGGAATCCTTGGTCTAGAGCATGAAAGAACCTTTCAAGGCTATCTAGCCAATTAGTCCCTAAACATTTATTAAGCACCTACTATGTGCCGAGTGCTGGGGATACAAAAAGAGGCAGAAGATGGTCCCTGTCCTCACAGAGCTTATAATCTGACAGATGAGGGAGACATCATGCAGATGATCCAACCCTCTTTTCTTTCAAGCTTTAAGATTTTTTATTTTTAGTTTACAACACTTGGTTATACATAATTTTGAGTTCCAGATTTTCTCCCCCCGCCCAAGAAGGCATGGAATCCGATATATCTTCTGCATGTAATTTTGAATTGAATTTATTTACACACTAGTCAAGTTGTAAAGAAGAATTATGACCAGTGGAATGAATCAGGAGAAAAAAGAAGCAGAACCAAAAACAAAACCCCAAAAAACAAAAACAAAAGACAAAAAAAAAAACAAAGGGAAAAAAAGGCAAGCATAAAGTGTGCCTCAGTCTGCATTCAGACTCCATAGTTCTTTCTCTGGATGTGGATAGTATTCTCCATTGTGAGTCCTTTGGAGCTGTCTTTGTACCTTGTATTGCTGAGAAGAGCAAAGCCTATCAGGGTTAGTCGTCACAGAATCCTTGTATCTGTGGTTGTGTATAATGTTCTCCTGGTTCTGCTCCGCTCACTCAGCATTATGTTGTGTAGGTTTTTCCAGGTTGTTATGAAGTCCGTATCATCCCCATTTCTTATGGCACAATAGTATTCCATTACCTTCATATACCACAACTTGTTCAGCCATTCCCCAGTTGATGGGCATCCCCTTCATTTCCAATTCTTTGCTACTACAAAAAGAGCCACTATAACTATTTTTGTACATATGGGTTGTTTTCCCACTTGTGTGATCTCTTTGGGATACAGCCCTAGAAGTGGTATTGCTGGGTCAAAGGGTATGAACATTTTTATAGCCCTTTGGGCATAGTGCCAAACTGCTCTCCAGAATGGTTGGATGAGTTCACAACTCCACCAGAAATGAAGCAATGTTCCAATTTTCCCACATCCTTTTCAGTATTTATCATTTTCCTGTTTTGTCATTTTAGCCAATCTGACAGGAGAGATATGGCACCTAAGAGTTGATCTGCATTTCTTTAATCAGTAGTGATTTAGAGCATTTTTTCATATACCTATATATATCTTTAGTTTCTTCCTCTGAAAACTGCCTGTTCATGTCTTTGACCATTTCTCAATTGGGGAATGACTTGTATTCCTATGAATTTGGCTCAGTTCCCTGTATATTTTAAAGATGAGGCCTTTATCAGAGATGCTGGTTGTAAAGATTTTCTCCCAATTTTCTGCTTCCCTCCTAATCTTTGTTGCATTGGCCTTTTTATACAAAACATTTCAATTTAACATAATCAAAATTATCCATTCTGCATTTTGTAAATGCTGTCTATCTCTTGTGTCATGAATTCTTTTGTTTTCCATAAATCTGATAAGTAAACTATTCCTTGCTCTCCCAAATTGCTTATAGTATCAGCCTTTATTCCTAAATCATGAACCCATTTTGACTTTATTTTGGTATGTGGTGTAAGATATTGGTCTATGCCCAGTTTCTGCCCTACCATTTTCCAATTTTCCCAGCAGTTTTTGTGAAATAGTGAATTCTTAGCTCAGAAGCTGGATTCTTTGGGTTTGTCAAAGAGTAGATTGCTATAGTCGTTGACTTCTCTGCATCTTGTGTGTTATCATATACCACTGATCCATGACTCTGTTTCTTAGCCAGGACCAGGTAGTTTTGATGACTGCTGCTCTATAGTACAGTTTAATATCTGGTATGGCTAGGCCACCTTCCGTAGCATTTCTTTTCATTAATACCCTACATATTCTAGACCTCTTGTTCTTCCAGATGAATTTTGTTATTATTTAATCAAGCTCTATAAAATAATTTTTTGGTAGTTCGATTGGTATGGCACTGAATAGATAGATTTGTTTAGGTAAAATTGTTGTTTTTATTATATTAGCTCAGCCTAACCATGAGCAACTGATATTTTTCCATTTGTTCAGATCTGATTTTATTCGTGTGAAAAGTGTTTCATAATTATGTTCATATAGGCCCTGGGTTTGTCTTGGCAGATAGACCCCCAGATATTTTATAGCGTCTACAGTAACTCTGAATGGAATTTCTCTTTCTATCTCTTACTGTTGAGCTTTGTTTGTGATGTATAGGAATGCCAAGGATTTATGTGGGTTTATTTTATATCCTGCAACTTTGCTAAAGTTGTTTATTATTTAAAGTAGTTTTGATTCTTTAGGATTCTCTAACTAAATCATCATATCATCTGCAAAAAGTGATAATTTAGTTTCTTCTTTTCCTAATCTAATTCCTTCAATTTCTTTTTCTTCTCTTATTGCTACAGCTAACATTTCTAGTACCAAATTGAATAGTAGGGGTGATAATGGACATCCTTGTTTCACCCTTGATCTTATTGGGAATGCATCTAGCTTATCCCCATTACAAATAATGCTTGTTGATGGTTTTAGGTAGATGCTATTTATAATTTTCAGGAAGGTTCCATTTATTCCTGTGCTTTCTAGTGTTTTTCATAGGAATGGGTGTTGTATTTTGTCAAAGGCTTTTTCTGCATCTATTGAGATGATCATATGGTTTCTGCTAGTTTTGTTGTTGATATGATCAATTGTGCTAATGGTTTTCCTAATATTGAACCAGCCTTGCATTCCTGGAATGAATCCTACCTGGTCGTAGTGTATTATTCTCATGGTAAGTTGCTGCAGTCTTTTTGCTAATATTTTATTTAAAATTTTTGCATCAATATTCATTAGGGAAATTGGTCTATAATTTTCTTTCTCTGTTTTGACTCTTCCTGGTTTGGGTATTAGTACCATATTTGTGTCATAAAAAGAATTTGGTAGGACTCCTTCTTCACCTATTTTCCCAAATAGTGTATAAAGTATAGGAATTAGTTGTTCTTTAAATGTTTGATAAAATTCACATGTAAAACCATCTGGCCCTGGAGATTTTTTCCTAGGGAGTTCATTGATGGCTTCCTTAATTTCTTTTTCTGAGATGGGGTTGTTTAGAATTTTTACTTCCTCTTCTGTTAAGCTGGGCAATTTATATTTTTGTACATATTCATCCGTATCCCTAAGGTTGTCAAATTTATGGGCATACAATTGGACAAAATAATTCCTGATTATTGTTTTGATTTCCTCTTCATTAGAGGTGAATTCACCCTTTTCATTTTTGATACTGGTAATTTGATTTTCTTCTTTATTTTTTTTAATCAAATCGACCAAAGTTTTTTCAAATTTATTGGTTTTTTCATAAAACCAGCTCTTTTTTATTTATTAATTCAGTAGTTTTCTTGGTTTCAATTTTATTAATCTCTGCTTTGATTTCCAGTATTTCTAATTTGGTGTCTAATTGGGGATTTTCAATTTGTTCTTTTTCTAGCTTTTTCAGTTGCATGCCCAATTCATTGATCTCCTTTTTCTTTATTTTATTCATGTAAGCATTTGGAGATATAAAACTTCCCCTAAGAACTGCTTTTGCTGCATCCCATAAGTTTTGGTATGTTGTCTCATTATTGTCATTCTCTTGAATGAAGTTAATTGTTTCTTTGATTTGTTCTTTGGCCCACTCGTTCTTTAGAATTGTTTAGTTTCCACTTAATTTTTAGCTTATTTTTCCATGGTTCTTTATTACAAATAATTTTTATTGCATCGTGATCTGAAAAGTGTGCTTTGACTTCTTCTGCCTTTCTGCACTGGATTTTGAAGTTTTTAATGCCCTAGTTCATGGTCAGTTTTTGAGTATGTGCCATGTACCGCTTATCTCCATTCAGTTTTCTCCAGAGCTCTATCATATCTGCCTTTTCTAAAATTCTGTTCACCTCCTTAACTTCTTTCTTATTTATTTTGAAGTTAGATTTATCAAGTTCAGAGGGGGGTGGGTTGAGGTCTCCCATTATTATAGTTTTGCTGTCTGTTTCTTCCTGTAACTCCCTTAACCTCACCTCTAAGAATTTGCATGCCATACCACTTGGTGCATATATGTTTAACAATGATATGCTTCATTGTTTATGGTGCCTTTTAGCAGGATGTAGTGTCCTTCCTTATCTCTTTTAATTAAATCTATCTTTACTTTTGCTTTGTCTGAGATTAGGATTGCTACACCTGCTTTTTTTACTTTAGCTGAAGCACAATATATTTTACTCCAGCCTTTTACCTTTACTCTGTGTGTATCCCCCTGTTTCAAATGTGTTTTTTGTAAACAGCATATTGTAGGATTATGGTTTTTAATACATTCTGCTATCCGCTTCCGTTTTATAGGAGAGTTCATCCCATTCACATTCACAGTTATGATGTGTTTGCCCCGTGATTATGCTTTTATTTCTCCCTTTCCCCTTCCACTTCTCAACAAAGTTTTGCTTTTGATCGCCACCTTCCTCAGTTTACCCTCCCTTTTCATTGCCCTCCCTTATCTTACCGTTTTCCACTTGCTACTTCTTCCCTCCCTTCTGACCACCCCCTTCATTTTTTCCCCCTTTCCCCTCCTAGCCTGTAGGATAAGTTCAATTTCTGTACTTATCAGGGTATGTTATTCCCTTCTTGAACCAGATCCGATGACAGTAAAGCTCAAATACCGCTCTTCTCCCTCTCTTCTTTCCCTCTACTATAATATGTTTTTGTGCCTCCTCATGTGATATAATTTACCCTTTTCTACTACCTCCTTACGTCTTCTCCCAGAATCATCCCTTTGTATCTCTTAATTATATTTTTATCATTATATCAGTTATTTTACACAGACATCACAGTCTATGTGTGTCCCTTTCAATTGTCATAATAACTGTACTGTTCTCAAGACTGATGTATACATATATATACACACATATATATAACATACATAAGATGATATAATTCTATATAAAGATGCAAATAATTTGCCCTTATTGATTAACAAGGTTTGTGGGGGATTTTCCCCCTGGTTACCTTTTTATGTCTCTCTTGAGTTTTGTATTTGGAGATCAAATTTTCCATTGAGTTCTGGTCTTTTCATCATGAAGGTCTGGAATTTCCTTATTTCATTGAATGTCCATCTCCTTGCCTGAAAAGTTATGCTCAGTTTTGCTGGGTAGTTGATCCTTGGTTGTAGTCTAAGCTCCTTTGCCCTTTGGAATATCATATTCCAATTTCTCCTGTCATTTAATGTAGAAGCTGAAAGATCCTGTGTGATCCTGACTATAGTTCCACGATATTTGAATTGTTTCTTTTTGGCTGCTTACAGTATATTCTCCTTGACTTTGTAATTCTGAAATTTGTCTATAATATTTCTTGGTGTTTTCAATTTGGGATCTCTTTAAGGGGGTGATCGGTGGATTCTTTCAATGACTTTTAACCTCTGGTTCTAGGCAGTTATCTTTGATAATTTCTTCTAAGATACTGTCAAGGCTCTTTTTTTCATCGTGGATTTCCTGTAGACCAATAATTCTTAGATTATCTCTCCTGGATCTATTTTCCATGTCAGTTGTTTTTCCAATCAGATATTTCACATTTTCTTCCTATTTTTTCATTCTTTACATTTTGTTTTACTACTTCTTGATGCCTCATAGAGTCATTAGCTTCCACTTGCTCAGTTCTAATTTTTAATGAGTTGCTGTCTTCATTTTGCTTTTGAGTCTCCTTTTCCAATTGGTTGATTTTACCTCTCAGGGTGTCATTTTCTCTATTTAGGTTCTGAATCTTTGTAGCCATTTTGCCAGTCTTATTCTTTAAGGACTTGATTTCATCAGTGGTTTTTTTTTTTTCATTTTTTCCATTTTTTTTCTTTTACCTCCCTAATTTGGTTTTTAAAATCCTCCTTTAACTCTTCCAGTAATGCTTTCTGGGCTTGAGACCAGTTCACATTCCCTTTTGAGGTATCAAATGTGGGTATAGTGTCATTGCTATCCTCTTCCAAATTGGTATTTTGATCATGCCTGTCTCCATAAAAAGAATCAATGGTCCTCGGTTTTTTTTGTGTTCTTCTTCATGTTGGTTAGCCTTTTCCTGGCTTTACAGTGAATTTCCGCTATTGGGGCTCAGGGCTCTCTGTCCCAGGTTTCTTATTCTGGGGATTGTGAGTCTAGTTACTGGCTTTGTATATTATAGCCTTCAGTTTCCTGAGGTGTGGGGGATGGGTCTGGCTGCCTGAAGTCTCCTCTTCCCCTGGTGCTGCTCTCCAGCACTGTTGCTCTTCAGCAATGGTCTCAGCTGTTTGTTGTCTGTGCTGTTGTCTGCCACTTCCCCTGGGGGTGCAAGTGTACTCTGGGCTCCTGCTGGCTCTGCCCCTCTGGGACTCAGGAACTCCCACTGCTGGGGTACTGAAGCCCCACTTCTGTCTCCTCTATTCCAGGGTTTTTCCTGAGGAATTCTCTGGGTCGTGGGGGTGGGGGCCAGGATCAGAGCCATTTACCTGGGCATCATGTCTCCTGGAAGTTCAAGAGGATGTGTTTCTAACCTTTGGGCTGCAAGCCTCAGGAGTTGATATCTCACAGCCAGAGGCGTTGCGCTGCTGCCTCTCGTCACTTTGACAGACTCCAGTCCTGTGTTGGGAGGCCTGGGGATCTCCACTCGTTTCGGCTGCCCAGCTTTCTCCCAGCCTGGATTGCTGGCTGGTTTTTGCAACTGCTTCTGCTTTGGTGCTGTCTGGTGCAGCTCCGAACGCCAAGCTCTCTCCCAGCCTACAGATCTATCCTGTCGACCTTTTGGACTCTCCTGGCTTGGAAATTTGCCCCACTCAGACTGCTAGCAACTTCTAACTCTCTCAAATCTTCTCAGATTCACTTTTTTTGTAGGTATCTGACAGAGCTTGTGTGAGAGAACTCTGGTAAGACGCTGTTTTCATGTGGCCATCTTGGCTCCCAGTCCAACCCTCTTGATGACAGATAAGAAAACTCAGGTCCAGAGTTGTTTGGTGACTTGCCCAGGGTCACACGGTCTGTAAGTGCCAGGGGCAGGATTTGAACCTGGGCTCTCTGCCTCCTGGTGATTCTGTTTCACTGGAAGTTTTAGATGGTGCTCTGTGAAGGTCTGCAGGTGGCTCTGGAGCTTGGGGAATGACCCAAGACCAGAGGAAGGAAGAGGAGAGAAAGGGCTTGCTGGAGTTGGGTGGCATCTCTGCCCCAGGGGTGGGGAGCCGGTCAGCAAGGCCAGGAGGCTAGAGTCACTGGATCCAAAAGTATGAGTTGGGGAGTGAGGTATGAGAAGACTGGAAAAGGTGGGAGGGCAGTGGGTTAGGAAGAGCCTTGAATGCCAAACAGCATTCCACACTTGATCCTGGAGGCCATGGGGAGCCAGGGGAGTTTATTGAATGGGGGGTGACATGACTGGACTGGGGCTTTAAGAAAATCGCTTTGGTGCTTAAATGGAGGATGGGCTGGAGGGGGCGGGGGGAGACCAAGGTAGGCAGACCCTGCCCCAAGCAGCTATTGCAGTAGTCCTGGTGAGGAGGGCCTGCCCTAGAGGGTCATTCAGATCTTAAAGTGCCATATCAATGTGGTGAATCTTATTTCTAATGTGATTTGAAATGTCGATGCACTTAGAGGACTGATCTCCAAGGGGGCCTTTGGATACCATGTGGGTGTGAGGACTGAGATGTCAGAGCCTGAGGTGGCAGTCGTCGTCACCGTGTCCCTGCTTGACCCGGATGCTGGCCTTGACTGACCTATCCACACTCCTTGGCTTGGTCCACCTTGGCCGTGACAGCTGGCCTAGGGTCACAGGCTGAGCATGGGACTGTGCTTGTCCCACACTTTCTCCTTTGACTGTTCCGTCTATCACTTAGCCAGCCTGGACTCCACCCCCAGATGCTTGGGTGTGGCCCAGTCCTGGCCCTTCTGGCCGTCTTTGATGGATGTACTGCCCCTTCTTCAGTCTTCTTCCCTCTTTCTGACCAGCAAGTGAGAAGCCTTTCAGGTAACCCCTCTTTGTTGTAAAATCCAGTAAAAACCTTCCTGTTTCCCACTGTGGGGAAGAATTCTATCCAAATGGGGGAAGAGCAGAAGCACCTCTATTGCAAGTCAGCCTGATGCTAGCAAAGCCATGCGCCAGGAATCAGAACCGTGATGGCGCTCCATGACCTTGCGGCATGGGGGGTGGGTCAGGTCAGGCAGCAGCACTTGGTCCTCCCCCTCATTCTTATGTGTTGGTGCATTCATGGTAGAGCTGTCCAAAGGTGCTGCCTTTCCCATTAGCTGCTGAAGGTCATTGAGCCAGAATGGGGGGGACCACCCATTAAGGATGCTTGTAGATGGGGTCTCTTGTTGTGTTCGGGCCAAGCTTGGCTTCTGAGGCTCCTTCCCATAGAGGTGCTATGGTCTGGGACTTGCATTTGGCTTACTTTTTCTATGAGATAATAATGGGGAGCAAGGATGGGAGACAACATTTATTAAGCGCCAGCTGTATGCCAGGCGTTTCACTAAGCACTTAACAAATATCGTCTCATGTGAAATCATGTACTACCCTGAAAGGTAGGTGATATTGAATGAGGTTTTATAGTAGTGCTTGGCCTGGAGCTAGAAAGACCTGAATTCGAATCCTGCCTCAGACACTTAGTAGCTCCAAGACCCTGGGCAAGTCACTTAACCCATTCTACCCTGAGTTTAACCCTCTAAAAGGAGATTATAGAAAGGAGGTGCTTTATGGAGCCATTCACCCATCGTCATTTCTCGTATTCTCATTTCTCTCACGTCCAGCATGTTTCTCCCAGTCCGTTTGGCTTCCCCTGGGCAGCGTTGGGTTATGCTGAAGCCAGTGTAGATGGAGGGCTCTGGCAGGCCTTCTGGGTGTGGGCTCATTCTTGTCTGAGCTCGTGTGGCCTTTTTCTCCTTCATTAGACTGGAAGGCAGTTTGAGGGCGGGGTTTGGGCCATAGGCTGTTGGGGTCTTCTAACCCATCTCCCATTTAACGAATGAGGAAACTGAGGCCACCATTTGGGTGGGCCGAGGACCTTGGTTAAGGAGATCCAGGCTGAGCTGAGGTTGGCCTCTGAATCTTCCAGCTCTCCAACTGGGCTCTTGTGACCATCCCTTAATCTGGAATCCCCACCACCTCCAGGCCAGCGGGCCTTGGATAAAGGACTTTGGAGCCATATTAATGGATTTTTCTGCTGACCTGTCAGCTGGGGGAACAGTCAGTCCTGAGCTCTGTTCCCCCACATCCCCAAGCTCCTGGACAATCTTCTTGGACTTGGGCCTTTGGCAAGAATCCAGCCCCTCCCTCCTCAGGGATGTAGATAGCGGCCACACCTCCGGTGCTAAAGCCAACACCCCCTCTTCCCCCCCCCCCCCCGCCCGCCCCGGGTGCAGGCCAGTGTGGTTTTTCATGCCCCAGTGTGTGTGACGCAAGACATGTGTGAGAAGGGGCTTTTCTCAGGTTCTGAGGGATGTGGGATTGGGGGGAGGAGGGAGATGGAAGACAGGCTGCTTTAGTAGAGAGAGATACATGGAGAGGAGGAGACAGGGAGAGATGGCAAAGAGGAAGAGACAGACAAGGAGAGACAGACAGACAGGAGGAAGGATGAAGCAAGGAGAGAGAGGTGGAAGGGAGAGAGAGACAGAGGGAAGGAGCGAGAGAGGGAGGGGAGGAGGGAGGAAAGGCAAGAAGGAGAAAGAGACAGGGGGGCAGAGGGAGAGGAGGGTGGGGGCGGGGGGGGGGAGAGAGAGAGAGAGAGAGAGAGAGAGAGAGAGAGGAGGGAAGGACGGAGAGAGAGGGAGAGGGAGAGAGGGAGAGGGAGGAGGGAAAGAGAAGAGAGGGAGGGAGGGAGAGAGAGAGAACAAAAAGTCGGAGGAAGCTGTGAAGAGGAAGCCAAGCTTAATGTTAGGGAGAGTCTCTCTGCTCGCCCCAAGGAGTAGGCAGCAGCAGGCTCTACCTCCCACAGGTCTCTAGCAGAAGCTGGTTGAGGATTCTGGGAGGGGCACTCAAATATGGATCAGACTCGATGGCTTCTGAAGTGCATTCCAGGCCTGGGGTTCTGTGATTCTGGAATGGGGGAGTCACAAACAGGTAGCTGAGGAATCCAAAAGGCCTTGGATACAACACGGCCCTGGAGCAGAGCCCTCAGGGGAGGGCATGGTGACCAGGGCACTTCTCACTCGGGTCCATGCCCCATTTCCCTCGGTGAACCTCCTACCCCTCCCAGCTCTGTCTTGAGCTCGGAAATCCTAGCCTGTGAGAACAATGGAATGTCGAGTTGGGAGGGACCTTGGAATAGAGGATGTCAGATTCAGGGGAGACCCAAATTCTAAGGATGTCAGAGCTAGGAAGAACCTGGGGACATTGAATGTCCAAAAAAGGATCGTAGTGGTCAGAGGAGGTGACAGAAAACGGAAGAAGGGCCAGGATTTACCCAGTCACACACAGATGCCTTGGAGGAGCTAGTAACCCTTTAAAGGTTGCATGATGCTAAGACCCCCTGCTTGCATCCAGCCCCCCGTGGTGGCACAGCTGGTCCTCCGTCTGCATGGCCAGGACCTCTGCTCGGTCCTGGAACGTCACCATGAGGCAGGGCAAGGTGGTGAGGACCCAGCCTGCTGCTGATTCTGCTGACGGTGGCTTGCTTTGCCTCTGCAGAGACCCCAGACCTCCCAGTGCCTCTGACCGGCTCCCCAGTGCTTTGGCTTAGTTTTGCAGCTCAGCACTTCTAACCTTGTCGACAGGCCGAGCTCGCCGATTTGGTCAACTTTTCCCTCTAACCCCAGAATCCAGAAGGCTCATTTCAGCCTCTCTTGGAGCACGCCAGGTCCATGCAGACCTTATCACTGCCGTCTGTTTTCCTCCCAAGATCCTTTGGGGTCTAAGATCCTGAGGACTCGAAGAGGACCGGTTAGCATGATTCCAGCTGTGGCTTTTGGCAGAGAAGGCCTGCCAGATGAGATCATCCTCACAATCTAGGGTTTATCCCTTAAATCTGTTTATAAACGCTGACTTTCGACTTAAGTTCCTGAGCAGTAACTGGACGTCACCAACTTGATGCTTGAACCCATGCCAGTAACATTCAGCTAGGACATGGCTCTTGAGGCTCCTCTGTGGGGCTGAAGAGCTGAGCTCCAGGCCCTGCCCTAGGGAAGGAACCATGGATCTGGGATGGATACCCAATTGTTCAGCTTTGGCTGAGCCACTTAGCCTCTGGGCCTCAGTTTCCTCAACTTGAAAGTGAGTTGGACTAGAGTATGATAGCAGGTCCCTTCAGGCTCTAGAACCTATGAATCTGTGCCTTCCAGAAAATGCCCAGCCTCTCTGCACTCTGAAAGCTTTTGTGTTGTTATAAATAGTTGTTGAGGGAGGTCTGGGATCAAACTGTGAGCTCCACATTGTGCCCAGCCTGCTGCATGTGAAACAATCCTGGCCCTGACAGCCGAGAGACTTTCTTGTTACCGGTAAGTGGCTTCCCCATGCTGGACCTGCTTCCTTAACTAGAGATGCAGAGGTTGGATTCAAGAGGGATGGGGTTCAAATCTCACCTCTGCTGCTTATTTTCTGTAAGGCACTGGGCAAGTTTCTTGGTCACCCTGGTCCTCAGCTCCCTCTTCTGAAGAATAAAGGGCCCCTGAGGTTCCTGCCAGCTCTCAGTCTAACGTCCCATGGTTCTGTTTTCCGAGGGCTCCAAGACTCTTCAAGTGTTGCTGCTTCTCCACGGACTCTGTTGGCTATCACTTCTCCATAGACGCCGGAGCCCACAGATTTCGAGTCCCTCTAAGGAAAGCTGGAGATGCCTTGGAGAAGGCAGCATCTTCAGTTCCATGTAAAGAACTTTGTCAGGGCTCAGAGATCAGAGGAGGGGCAGAGAAATGTTCCCATCCATCTCTTGTGTCAGCTCTGGAACCTGGAAAATGTGACTACGGGAAAGGAAAGTGGCCAGAAATGTTGACCTCCATCCTTCCCGACGGGGAGGGCAGGAAGTAGCAGAGGCGCTCTCTTGCTCTCTCTCTCTCTCTCTCTCTCTCTGTCTTTGTCTCTGTCTCCCTCTCTCTCTCTCTGTCTCTCTCTCACACACACACACACACACACGCACGCACGCACGCACGCACGCACGCACGCACGCACACACACACGTTCTGGCTTTTCTGTCTTTCAGGGAGAAGGCACGTGACAAAATTTAAACTCTTCCTTTGGTTCGAATTTGGGGTTTTGTGGCTTTCTTAATGTGACTTCAGTGGTGACGCAGTCCCTGCAGGCTTAGTTTCTGGCTGTCATATTTATTGGCTGTGTGCACATGAACGCACTTTGCCTCTCAGGGCCTTAGTTTTCCCACCTGTACGATGGGCAGAAGATTATATGGAATGTATCTTTCTCAGGGTTTTGAGGGAAAAGTGCTTTGTTAATCATTCAAGGGGCTCCTGAAATAAGAGTTTCTGTTAGACCTATTTTTCGCATCCCTGCTACAGAGATGAGACGCTGTGCTTTGTAACTTCCTAGTCAGTCAGTAGACATTTCTGAAGCTCCTACTGCGTGACAGGCACTGAGATGAGCACTGGGAATACAAAGAAAGGCCAGAGATATTCCTGCCATCGAGGAGCTCACAGTCTAACGGGGGAGACTACGTGCAAACAATTGTTTGGAAAGAAGACATACTACGGAGAGACTGGTGAGAACCTTAGAGAAGGACCAGGATCAACGAGTGTAACCAAAAAGGCCCACAAAAGGAGCAGACCGATGTATCCACCATATTCGTTGGTAGTGCAGTGTTCCATGCCCACAGTCCTCCCACCTCTGCGAGGATGGAAGGGGACGCACGGCTTCTTCTCTGGATCCAAGCTAAGCCGTTGCACACAGCATTCCATTTTTTCTTTCTTTTCACATCGCCGTAAGCCTTGTGTATATTGTTTTCTTGGTTCTGCTTATTTTAGTTTGCGTCATTTGCTACATCTTCCCATTCTTTTCTGTATTCTCCATCATTTCCTACAGCAAAGGAAAAAGAAAAGCTAAACGAATCCCGGCATGTGGATGTAAAAGGTGATTGTTGACGGCACGTTGGCGGTCTTGGTCTTTATCACAGCAGCTCAGGCTTCATCCCAGCCTTGGTTCCAGACTGAACGGCATGGATTCAAAACCAGCTTCAGACGCTTCCTAGCTGTGTGACTCTGGCCAAGCCACTTCCTTCAGCCACTGTCTGATAAGAGAGAACAGTCCCTGGACCCTGTAGCCTGGGGGCCCTACCTCTCTGGGACAGGGTTTAGATAATCCCTCTGGATTGGAATTCTGGGATGATGAAACTAAAGGCCTTTGTTTCTGATTTGAAATCAGAGCCACCAGGAACATTTTCTTGAAGTTAAAAAAAAAGGAGACTTGAATATTTCAGCAAAACATCTGTTGGTTGTTGTCCTCGATACTCCTCTGTGTGAACTGCATGAGTTGGTTTTCTTCCCCGCCCTCCCCTGTGAATGAGCAGGCTTTTCCTCGGATTTTAGAGGCATGTCCAGTGATCCTTACCAAAGAGAAACAGATAGGAATGGGGCAGTTGACAATGACAGAACCATTAGCACCTGAGGCTGGATTTCCCGTGTGAGGCCAGGAGCTGGAGCAGAGCCAGTGGTGGACAGTGAGCTAATAATACCTCCCTCCTTAATACAGCAGAGGCATAGAAATGGGGGGGGGGTGGTATCAGGGCTTTCCAGAGTTGTCATGATTATGATATGATGGGCAAGGCTGCTCTGACTCCTGAGATGCCTGCTCTGCCACCTTCCCCCCCCAAGGGCCAATCTGAAACAATTACTGCCAACACTTCTACCCTTCTAAAGGCCCCGACCCATGTAGACTGCAGCTTAGCCCTTTGCACCTTCCACAGGATAGAAATTGAAGGTGGCACCAGAGGGGAGCACCGGCATTAAGAGATATTGGCAAAGGCTTCCCGTAGAATCTGGAATCTGGGCTGGGACTTGAGAGAAGCCAGGATGCAGAGATGAGGAGAGAGGACATTCCAGGCCTGGGCGGGGGGGTGGGACAGGCAGAGAAAATGCCCGGGAACCTCAAGGAGGCTGGGGTCATTGGTTTGAAGTGTGGGGCCACTGGGTCAGGTTGGGAAAGAGGGAGTTTGTTGGATACTGTAAATAAACGATCATATAAATGTGAAGATTCACATTCCTACACCAAGAGGATCACATGTACATGCAGAGAGAGAGGGAGGAGGGAGAGAGCTAGAGAGGGAGAGAGAGCCAGAGCGGGGGAGGGGATAGGGTCCGTTTCCATGATTTCATTTGTATAAGGAACTCCTAGGGGAGGAAATTTCCTCCACTAATTCAGGTTGACCCCTTTTCTCCAAGTTACATTCCTGGAGAGCTGCCACGAGCCCTGAGAGATTAAATGCTGTTCCTGGGGTCACGTAGCCAGTTATAGGTTAGAGTTGAGACTTGAAACCACATCCACCTGTCTCAGGGTTATCTCTTTGTCCACAGTCACACAGCTTTCATAGGTACACTTACTGTAGAAATGCATACAACCGCTAATGATGCATAACTTTATTGGTTATTGTGATGTCCAAGTTGGCATTTCAAAACCAAACTTTCATCCCGACAGACTCAGTTACCTGGGCCCTAGTTTGTCCCTCAAGCCCATATCAAAAGCTTACGGTTCAGTGGTCATCATGCCAATCCATTTTAAATGTCCAGATCTTCCCAGGTGCCTTTCCTTGGCATGACCCGGGCAAGCACTCAGGGCCTGGCTGGGTTCCTGGAGACAAGGAGTGATCAGAACGTACACAGAGACTTTCCAGGAGAAACTGGAAGCCTACATGGGACATGCGGCTGAAGGCGTGTTTGAGCACTGGGCAAAGGCTGGGATGAACAGAACGCAGGAGAGGAGGAGGAGGAGGAGGAGGGGGACCTTTGTGTCCCCGTCAGAAATCAGTGTCGTGCCTGTTCCCAGGACTCTGGGCTTCATTGGGTTGGCAGCTGCTCCTTGATTCTGTGTTAGAGGTAGAATGGTCCCCAGGAAGGAAGGAAAGATGGACGGATCTGGAGTCTACAGCCTGGAACAAGATGACCTGGACTTCCCTTTGTTTCCCCCTTTGTAAAATGAATGGGTTGGACTGGTTGGCATGTAAGATCTGTTACAGCTCTGAATCCTACGGACTCTGAAATGCAAGAACGTGGTACAGGAGATGGGATCCCCAGACCCACTTTGTGCACAAAGTTAACAGCAGAATAATGCCTGTGGCCGTCAACGTCCAAAGCACCTGAATGCATGGTCGTGTTAAGGCAGTGTTGGGTGGAGGTTGGTCCCAGAGGAGAAGAGGCTTTGTAGAACAATCTGTTGGAGGCTCCTGGAGATCAGGTCCTGAATAACGTGGAGATAAGAATGGCAGCCCAGGGGGAAACCTGCAGCCCTACTATGGGAGGCCAAGGAATTGGTGATGCCCATTATTAAAGAAAGAAAGGGAGATCAAGTCCTTTCCTTTGAAAGTCCTGCACCCCTCCAGAAGAGGGTACTCCAGGTACCCAGGCACCAATGTTGCCTGCAGCCTAGATCCCCATGGAGCCCTGGGCTGGGCCCACCAAACTCTGGGCTTCCATGCACTGGTGGACCTGGTCACTTTCTCGGACTCACTTTTCCCCACCTAGAGAGTACTCTGAGAAAACCTCTGAGCTCGTCCTATCTGGGTCTCCAAAGAGGTGGGTCAAAGGTTTGTACAAGCACTCTGGGTAAGTAAGGCTGTAGCAGGGAGGGGGTAGCTTTTATTCAGCCCCACAGAACATTTTTCTCCTCGAATGTAAAGGATTCAAAAGAATCCACCTGAAGGCTCCTGACAGCCAAACAAGAATCCGCTTTACCCTCTCCACGTACCCCAAGGCCCAGCATCCGTCCTCTAGACTCACATAAACCCCACCACCCCCCCATCTCCATTAGAGAAGGTCATTAAGGAAGCAATAGGACAAAGTGTACAGAAGCACAGAGTGGAGTGAAGGAGACCCTGGTTTGAATCCTACCTCGGACACTTCCTGTCTGTATGACCCTGGGCAAGTCACCTCCTCCCTCCTCATCTGTAAAATGCAAAGATTAGGATTTGATGGCCTCTGGGGACCCTCCTGGCTCTAAATGTAGGATCCTATGTGTGATCTTGGGCAGTCACTTAGCCTTTATATGCCTTAGTTTCTCTCTCTGTGGCCCCTAAAGCCCTTGTGTACTCTATATGTATGATCCTGTGCACACAGCCTGACCTTCCGGGGAGCCCATAGAGGTGAGGCTGTTTGGGGACAAATGCTGGCATTCATGCAGCAAGTTAGACTTGAAATGCCCCACGTGAGCTTCAGAATTCTGCACATGGCAGAGCTTTCTGACCCCCCAGCTTTGTACCTTCTGCTCTCCCTGGCTGACTCCCAGTGGCCAGGGACTCCAGTGCAGAGGCTTGCCAGCCACCTCAGGCGCCAGGCTGGGCATCTTCAGATTAGATTCAGAAAGATCCCCCATCCTGGCCTTTCCTTCTTCCTCCCAGAATCTTTGTGGGGGCCTGCCTGGGGGGTGGGGGCGAGGAGTGACTTAGGGGACCAGCCCATAATGAGGTAGTTAATACAGAGTGTGTATCATTAATGGCAGAACGCTGCCAAGCGCTTGTGCAGAGCCAGGCATCCTTGGGACCAAGGGCATGCCAGCAGGTTACAAATGGCACCCAGGCCCAGGCACTGCCCTTTTATAGAGAGCTCCTTCCTTGACCGTCACCCTCTTTACCCCTGTGAGCGACTTCATTCAGGATGTGCGTGGAGGGGACGTGACCACATAAATCCTGGAATTCTCACGCACACACATGCACACACACGCCCATACCCATGTACACGCTGGGGGAGCTGCAGACAGAACGGAAAGCACTGAGTCTGAGGGACCCTATCTAGAACCTGGCAGGAAGAGAGGAGCCTTTGTGGGGAAAGACTCTGAGTTGAAGCTGTCTCCAGGATAACCAGGTTAAGTTGGAGCATGAGCCTGTAGAGGAGCAGAGGGTTTGGTGCTGGATAAGTGGATTTGAGAATCTTCAGCATAGAGATGGTCATTTAATCCCCAGGAGCTGAGGAGATCCCTGAGTGAAGCAGTCTGAAGGGAGCAGAGAAGAGGGCCCAGGACAGAGCCCTGAGGGCCACTGTGCTGAGAGGGTGTGCAGGGAGGAGCAGGGGCAAGATAAGCTGAGCTCCCTTTCTCTCCTGGCGATGGCATCTCCAGCTCAGACATCACCATGAAATATGGCTTGGATGGAGCACGCTGACCTCACTTGGCCTGGAGACAGGGTGTCCCTGGCGCAGCTCGGGCAGGGCGCTTTCATCTTCCCAACTGAAGGGTCTGAGAACATCATGGCCAAGTTCAGCCCCATCCTGGAACATAAACTATTCTGACCCCTCACCCCTAGGACAGATGGGAGTGGGGATTTATGGCCTCTTCAAAGGTTGGACATGGCCTGAGAGTCCATGCCTTACACACCAGACATACCCAAGGCGTCGGTGAAGACCACGGGAGGAGTCACAAGGAAGCTTTAGCCAGAGGGGACGGATACCCAAAGGATGGAGGCTGGGTTCGGGCTGGCCTTGATCTCTCCAGTGCCCTTCCGGTCTCTCCTGCGTCACATCCCTCTTTCCCTGCTCAAAAATTCTCTCCTCTCATGAGGTTTCGGGACATAGGCCCTGAAGACCCTGGGCCTAGAGCTGGGAGGGGCCTCAGGGACAGAGTGCCCCTCCTTCATTTTACAGGTAAGGAAACAGGCCCTAAGGGGTGAGATCCATCATGCGATGGCAGCACCTAGACCCAGGTCCTGTATCCGGGAGGCTCCAAAGAGTCTGTTGACCAAGTCATTAAAAGTGAGCCAAAGGGGTGGGCACACGTGTCTCCTCGTGCAGGGGAAGATCTGCTGAAAACGTTGGGGTGTTCTGTGGCCCCGCTGCCATGAGAGGAAGGGCAGATGCCCCCCACTGCTGGCCAGTCCTGGACTCCAGCCTCAGCCTCCTCACCTCCCACCAGGAGAAGCCATGGCCCAGTCAGGGGGCCTAGGTGGGGAGGCCGAGCCAACACCCCCTCTATAACTCAGACCCCAGGGAGAGGTGGTGTGGTGTGGTGGCAGAGGCAGAATAAGGGGCCCTTAGGAAGCCCCCGGGAGACAAGGCTGGGGGGTGGGCGTGGGCAGCCTCCGTGGGTCCAGGCTCCCGGTGATGGAGGCACTCTGCCCCTGCCAGACCCCCTTGGCATGCGTTTGTAATCAGCATAGTGAGTAGTTGTGGGTAGGCTTCTCTGGCCAGGCCGTCTGGGGCAGCTGACAAATCTAGACCTGCTCCCTTGCCCTTTCTAGCTGGGTCCCAACACCCTTGGCCCATGAGGCCCTCAGGTGGCTGGCTTCCGGGGGAGACTGTGCCTCGGCAAGGGGCTGAGGGGGATACCAGTATCAGTGAATGGATAGAGTCCTGCCTCCAGACACATACTGACTGTGTGACCCTGGGTGCGTCACTCAACAAGCATTTATTCAGCCCCTGGTGTGTACCAGGCACCGTGCTAAGCACTAAAGGTGTAGTGGATAAAGTGCCAGGCTTGGGGTCAGGTAGTCCTAGAGTCAAATCCGGCCTCAGACACTCATAGCTGTATGACCCTGGGCAAGTCACTTCACCCTGTTTGCCTCAGTTTCCTCATTTGTAAAATTAAGATCATGATAACACCTACCTCCCTGAGTTGTTCTGTGGGTGAAATGAGAATGCATAGAAAGTGTTTGCAGAAACCCGGGAGGGCTAAATAAAGGCCTTCTTTATTCTTTTGTGATTATTAATCCCAGTGGTGGCCAGGGATCAGAGCCGGGTGCCTGGGGTTGGATCCCAGCACGCTCCCTCTGCTTCAGAGCAAGAAGAGACCTCAGGGTCCATCAAGTCAGCTGAGCTGGACTCCCTGTGCCGCACACTGGGAATGGTCAGTGGATGGATCGGTGCCTCCTGGGAGCCCAGCGCTATGCTGGGGGAAGAGCCCCATTGGTCCTGCCCTCATGGAGGGAGCTGCAGCGTGTTCACTGACAAGTCAGTCTGCGTGCTAACTGCATGGTGAGGGGGAGACAGACACTAACAACCGGGGAGTCAGGACAGGTGAAGACGGCGTTCCAAGGGACAGATGTGAGAAGGGAGGGACCACCCAGCATTGGGGATGGCCCGGGCAAAGGCAGGCAGGTGGGAGATGGGGTGTTGTGTATGAAGATCAGCAACGGAAGGAAGGAAGAAATATGTAAATAGTCTGAGAATATCATTATATTATTCAGGAACCACTGAAGAAAATGTGATCTATAAGAGTGATGGAACGTTACCGGGCTCTAAAACCCGATGGGTGTGCGCAGTTCAGAGAAATGGGAAGAATTTACATGTGCCTTTGTGCAGTACCTGGAAAACACCGTACAGAGTGATGACAACGTTAAAAGGAAGAAAAGAGCCCCAGGGCCCAGGGCTAAGTGGCCATGCTTGGCTCTGGACAGGAATTGAGAACCTGCGTGGACTGCGCTTCACCCAATCAGGGAGCATTTATTAATCACCTACTGTATCAAGGAGCTGGGGTGACGCCAGAAGGGGCCTCAGAAGGCACCGAGTCCAACCCCCTCACTTTACAGATGTGGAAACTGAGTCACGGGGGTGGGGGGAAGTGACTTTCTAGGGTCACATTGCTAAGTCATGTCTGAGGCCTGGTTTGTTGAACCCGGGTGTTCCAGACTTCCAGGTTCCGTGCCCTTTTGGTGTCTCTGGGTGACTATGGGCGTGGATCCAAGGAGTTCGTCTTTGTGAAGGGCTTAGCACATGGTGTATACTCAATCAATGCCTCTTCCTTTCCTTCCTTTCCACATGGAATATTGGGTGTGTGGTTAGATAAAGTTG
Source organism: Trichosurus vulpecula (assembly GCF_011100635.1). Classification (NCBI taxonomy): domain Eukaryota; kingdom Metazoa; phylum Chordata; class Mammalia; order Diprotodontia; family Phalangeridae; genus Trichosurus; species Trichosurus vulpecula. Next base: position 3,749,907 of record NC_050578.1, read on the forward strand.
ATATGTTTGCTTGTTTTCCCGGAATGTTCTCTCCCCCCCCCCCCACCTTTTAAAATCTTTTACTGGCAGGGAGGTGGGAGAGAAGTTCATAAATTAAATGTTGTGTAAATTTTTAAAGTATAAAAAGTATTTGTCTTTAAGGCAAGGAAGGCCAGTGGGATCAGGAAGGCTGTAGAGGCCAAACGGAGAGGAGTTTGTGTCTGGGCCTCTTGGCGGCAGTGATGTCCTGAGCGCTTTTGGAATGGCCCTTTGGGTGGACTGGAAGGCTGGGAGGAGGCTCTTGGGAATGTCGAGGGAATGAGGGGTGAGCAGGGGATTGTGGGGTGTGTGGAGAGAAGCACAGAAACCTCGAGGTTTTGTCCGACTGCACTCGAAGGGTGTTTTAAGGCAAGAGAGGCCTCCTCCTCCAGAGCGGCCCATGTCCTTCCCAGGTAAACAGAACCATCCATGGGATGAACATAGAGAATCCTGGGCTCCGTGTCCTTCCTCCATGGGCAGCCGTCCAAGAATTGTGGCATTCGTATTAACAGGCCTCTCTGCTGTGGGAGCTGTGACCTTATTTAGGAAAAGAATGAAGCCGTGTGCGTGTGTGTGTGTGTGTGTGTGTGTGTGTGTGTGTGTTCCTTTCCTGCTGAACTCTGTCTGCCTCCTTTTCTGAGTAATATAGATGGAACAGAACCCTCCCCCCCAAACACACACACACACACACACAGCCAGGGGCCCAGGGCTACGGTTCTTAAGGTAACAGGATTCCAAGTCACCTAGGACAGCTCCAATGTAAGGACTTCTGCCCTCGCTCTAACACTGTGCACATGGGGTCCCTTTGTACCCTAGCATGGAAACATCCACCCCAAGTCCCACCTAGCACAGAGTCATTGGACTTCCCTTTAGTTCACCAAACACTGGTTAAAATGCCCTGTTTTGTGCAAGGCAGAGGGTGATCCAGGCTGGGGGTTCAGAGCTGAAAAATGACCATCTCTGTCTGTACCCAAATGGGAGGGTAAAATAAAAGCGTAATACGAGGCCGGTTGTGATGGACAGAGGGGAGAGAGGAGGACAAAGTGCTCCTGGGTAGTTTGCAGAAGGAGAACCTTGGCTGCATCAGGGAGGCAGTAGGGCTGAGGGCTGAGCCTTGGAAGCAGAAGGAGCTGTGCCCTCCTAGCAGAAGGATGGACCAGGAGTTGGTGGAGAATGAGCAGGGATACAATGTGCTTCTGGGGAGTAATGTGAAATAAGTCTGGGAAAGTGGGTATGGGGCCTGTAGGAAGGGGCCTTGAATGTCAGGTTGAAGAGTCTGTACCGTGCGTAAGTAGCCATGGGAAGCCAACAGAGTTTCCAGCAGGACTGTGGTCTGGTCACACCTGTGCTACACTTAGGAGGATTATTTTGGTGGTGGTGTGAAGGCTGGATTGGAGAGACTGGAGGGAGGGAGACCAAGAAGGAGGGTCATGCAGGCCTCTGGGCAAGTGGTGGTGATGATCTGGAATGGGCGGGATTGTGTGAATGGCAGGGACAGACAGACAGATGTTCATTTACGGATTATTTCTCATGTCTGAGCTCTGTGCCAAGTGCTGGAGATACAGACCAAAGCAAACAACACGGTGCCTGCCCTCGATGAGCTCACATTCTAATCGAAGAAGATTGCTCGTAAGGGGAGCTGGAAAGAAGGGGTCCTGTGCCCACTGTGGAGGGCATGGTTTGGAGCCGGTGTCCAGGGAATAAGATGATTCTTGACTCAGAGCAAGGGAAGCTCAAAACTCACTCGTGAGGACCCGGGGGTTACCAGAACAGGAATCATGTTTCCTGTGGACGGGAGGTGGGGATGAGGGCTGGACAAGGCTTGACCACATGTTGAGCTTGTGGAAGGTAGCCCACGTTGAGGATGTCTGAGGTTTCTAGCATGGGATGTCAGAGATGATGGTGGTGACCTCCATAGAAACGTGGAAGCTTGAGGTATGGGGAGTGTTGAGGGGAGGAGACACAGAGCCGTGGAAAGGACTGGATTTTGGAGTCAGAACCAGGGTTCAGATCTTGGCTGCCATTTGTCACCTGTGCAACCTTGAGAATGTTATTTAATCTCAGCCTTTGTGTCTTCCTCTGGCCCAAGAGAATTGGACTCAGTGACCTCTGGGGCCTCTTCTGTACATGTGGAGAGCTCTGCTTGGTCCATGGGCAGTTAGAGGGGCAGGGTGAGCACGGTGATCTCTGAAGGGTCTGGAGGGCAATGGTCCTGCTGCTTTGTGGCTTGGGAGACATTGGGGTTCACCTGTTGGGAGCACCTGTCCCACATTGCTTCTCGTTCTATACAGGGACCCAAGCTTAGGATCAGAATATCAGAGCTCTGAGTCACCTGGAAAACCATCCTGGCCAAGTAGCCCTGTGCTTGAGTCCCTCCACTCCTTACGGTGGTCATCTAGCCTCAGCTTAAATACCTCCAGCAATGGGGAGCTCACCCCTTCTGGGGGCAGCCCGGGCCACTTGTAGACAGATCCCATTGTCAGGAAGTTTTTCCTTATGGAAGGAAAATGCCACATCATTTGTTTGAAAATTTAAATTATCTCTCTAGTTCAGTTTTAACCAAAATAGAACATTGTGGTCCTATAGAGTAAACACCAGGTTGTGAGTGAAGTCTCCCGGATTTCTAGTTCTAGGATTCTTGCCTTCCAGTCCACACTGGGTTCTGCCATTTTGGGCCTCTAGCACTTGGTTCCCACTGCCCCCGCCCATTCCTGGAGGGGCCTCAGTCCTTTGCCCACCCATGGACAGTGACACCTGTTGAGATCCCTGCCCTCTCCCCAAGGCCTGCCTGAGGTGCCTCCTCCTCCTCCAGAAAGCCTTCCCTGATACACTCTCCTCTCCACCCCATGGAAGGGAAATGGCTTCTTCTGTCTCCCGCCTCACATTTCCCAGAGTGCTTGTCTGGCCCTCCCCTTCACAGCAGTCACTTTTTGGCTGGTGTTGGTTCTTGGGGGTAGGGGATCTTCTCTGCCTCGTGAAAAGGTCAGGACCTCTAGGACTGGATCGTCTTCCGAGCCTCTAGATCATCCACACTGAGCTCAAGGCCACGAGGCACACAATGAGCCTTAATATTCCTGCTGGGGCTGGCGGTACCTTGGGGGCCACCTGGTCAGCCTCTCCATTTTACACGGGAGGAAACTGAGTCCCAGAGGAGACTTCTGGGTAGTTCAGTCTTGGGTGAGGGTCGAGGCATAGATCAGAGCAGTCTTCCCTCCCTGAGGCCAGGACCGTCCTTACAGGGAGTGGGGCATACCACATCTTTTTGTCCTGATCATTTTGACCCCTGGTCCTCCTGCCTCGTGGGGTGGGTTTTCCCTTCAGTGACGCTGATGGCAGCCCTCGTCTTTTTATCTGAATTTTATTAAGTTTGCTGCATGCTAAACAAACCAAAAGAGGAAGAAATGGGAAGGGAACACACATTTATGAAGCACCTACTGTGTGCCAGGCACTGTGCTAAGCCCTTTACGACGATCTCATTTGATCCCCACAGCAGCCTTTGGTCATTTGAGGTAGACAAACATGAAATTCCTTGGCCCAGGGTTTGAAGCCCAGCGCTTTGTACTCTGTGTCCCTGGCCTGCCTCTAAAAAGCATTGAGCTCCAGATGATTTCCTAAATAAAGAGCAAACATCGAACTTCACAGACTGGGGCCTCTCGTCGCTCCTTTTCCACCTGTGGCTGGGCTGGTGAGTCATGGTTGTGGTGCGCGATGGCTGTTCTCCCTCTGGGGTCTCTCCACATTGGTGGCCGTCTTGGTGGCTGCCATAGTCCCGGCACAAGAGCACCTTGCGTCCCAGGTTATTTCCCAGCGTCCTCAGCCCTTCACCAGCGGCTGGAGCGGCCCGGCGCTCCCAGGATTTTGCTCTTGCTGGCCGAGCCGCTCAGAATCTTGCTGTACACATCGCTCCTTTGGTGGCGTTCCCAGAGCCAGAGCACCGGGTCTAAGGTGCGAGCCGTTCCACCAGCCTGGCCGCGTTCCCGGAGCCAGAGCACCGGGTCTAAGGTGCCAGCCGTTCCACCAGCCTGGCCGTCGGCGGTCCCGGCCGGCCGGCCTTGCGGGCCTCGTACTCCGTGCCCACCACCATGCAGCGGCGCCGTTTCAGCCTGGGCCGGCCCTCGGGACTGCGCTCTGTGGCATTTTGCTGGTTTGTAGAGTTTTGTTCTTCCTCCAGTGGGGGAGCTAGCCATTTTTGCTTCTCCTATAAAAACTCCCCAGTGATAGCTGAAGTCTTTGGGAAAAGGGAGTCCATGGAGAAAGGGAAAAGAGATGCGCATTTATTAAGCACCTACTGTATGCCAGGCACTGTGGGAAGTGCTTACAAATATTATTTCAGGGAGAATATCAGGGCCTCAGTTTCCTCATCTGTAAAGTGAGATTCTTGCCAGTTCTAAGTCACGAATTCAAAGTGGCCTCTCTCTCAGGGATTCCATTGGGATGGCTCAACAAGCATTTATTAAGCACCTATGGGACACAGAGAAAGGCGATACAACCGAAACCAAATCCAGTCTTTGTTCTCCAGGGGCTCCCAATCTAGTGTCTGAACTCGGTCTTCTTCCACCTCTTTCCCTGACACATCCTCTTGGATGTCATGACCTCTGGCTGTTGACAGACCCTCCATCGTCAGCTCCCCCAGGCTTGGGACACTCTCCCTCCTCCGCTCTGACAACTGACCTCCCTGGCTTCCTTTGAATCCCAGCGAAAGCCCCTCTTTTATACAGGAAGCCTTCCCCAACCCTCTTCCTTCCAGGGCCTTCCCTTGATTCTTTCCTGTTTAGCCTAGGTGGACTTTGCTTTGTAGAGATTGGTTTGCTTGTTATGTTGCCCGTTAGATTATAAGCTCCTTGAAGGCAGGGACTGTCTTTTGGCTTTTTCCTTTCTTTCTTTCTTCCTTCCTTCCTTCCTTCCTTCCTTCCTTCCTTCCTTCTTTCTTTCTTTCTTTCTTTCTTTCTTTCTTTCTTTCTTTCTTTCTTTCTTTCTTTCTTTCTTTCTTTCTTTCTTTCTTTCTTTCTTTCTTTCTTTCTTTTCGTGTCTCTAACCCTTTACACAGTGCCTGGCACACAGTAGGTGCTTAATAAAGATTGATCGATTGATGATGGGACAGACAACACGACCATGTCCAGTAAGGTTGGGGAGGACTGGGAAAGGCTTCTTGCCAAAGGCGGGATATTGGCTGGGACCTGAAGAAAGCCAGGAGGTAGAGATTGGATCCCTGGGTCCTAAGCAGTTGGTCGTGGAGCTGACAGGTCTCTGAAATCACCCAGTTCTCTTGCCCAGGGGGATAAGGACACCCTCGTGAGGCCCTCTGGGCTTGGGGGGAGGGTGGGTAAGGGAAGGAGCTAGCAGTGGCCAGGAGCATTTCAGTAACAGATAAGCTTTGAAAAAAGGGATCCTTGCTGACTGTTGGGAGCGACCCTGGGGAAGTCATTGAATCCTCTGGGCCTGGGGAAAGGCTTGGGCTCAGGGTCTCTAAGGCCCCTTCTGGGTGCAGGGCTTATGGTCTCAGACTCTCTGTGCATACTCGATGAGGAATCCCTGGGCTGGTGAGCTACACACTCTGGTCCCATCCAAGGCCCCCAGGCAGCTTCCCTTTTGAACCCTTTCTCTACCTTTCCTATCTCTTTTCCTCTCTCCCTTTCTGGCTCCCTCCCCAGGCCTCCTCTCCGCCTTGTACATCTCCACAGTTTGGGGCCTGGCTAATCCCGAGGCAGGATATCGATTGCCAAATAAGGCTTTGCTGCTGAAGATGGGAGTGGAATGTGACTGGGTTCTGAGCCTCCGGCCCCTGCCTAGGCTGCCAAGCAAATTAGGTCATTTCAACGAAGGAGCTTTTTTAAAAAGGATGTTGGAGCCTGGATGAAGAACACAGTGGTGGGGTTGCTAAAACAGGCCGAGAGAGAGGGAGGGAGGAGAAAGGGAGAGGGAGGCGGGCCCTGGCGAGGCGGCTAGGCAGCTCGCTAAGCACCCACTGGACCAAGGCCCTGGGCTGGCAGCTGGGGGTGCACCGATGGAAACAGCCCCCACTGCAGCCTTGCCGTCAAGGAGCTGATGACTTCCTGGGACCAGAGTATGATGCCATTCTCACACTGTCCTGGCTAGAGGCCGGTATGTTAGAAACAGGAACGTGTAAGGCCTTTTGGGGGTTTCTGGGTTCCTGTGCCCAGAGGTGAAGGACCCAAATGGGGCTGCCCTCTGCCATTTCAGAATACAGTCAACTCTAGGCTCTCTCTTATAATGGAGGAGAGGGATTACCCGGATTCAGGGAAGAGAAGAGCCCTAGGCTGGCACTGGAAGAGAAATACACATCAGCATGATTCCTGTCCTCAAGATGTTTACAAATCTGCAAGCATTTCTTAAGCATGTGCCAGGCACTATGTTAAGCACCGAAGACACAAAGAAAGGCCAGGGATGGTCCCTTGCCTCTGAGGAGTTTATAGTCTGTCTGGGAGACAACATGCAAATAAGTGAGTTAGAGATTCAGAGTTCTGAGGGCTTGGGACAGGCTTCTGGAGAAGGGGGCATTTTAGCTGGGATTTGAAGGGAGTGCAGGTAGCCAGGAGGAGGAGAATGGGGACAGGGACAGGGGGACAATGGGGATAGGCCAGGATTTGGGAGATCTTAGTGTCTCATGAGTGGAGCAGGTAAGGCCTGGTTGGAGGTCCCCCAGAGGAGCCAGAGGAGAACCAGGAGAGTGGAGTCTCAAGGAGAGAGTGATCAAAGGGGCCCAGGAGAGGGAGAACTGAGAAGAGGCCATTACGATGGACAACCAAGAGATCATGAGTAACTCTGGAAGGAGCATGTTCAGTGGAGTGGTGAGGTGGGAGCCAGAGTGAGATCAGTGAGAGGAAAGTGGAGGGCACCTAGTGTGGACGCCTGAAAAGGAGGTGGTCCATGATGCTAGCCAGCAGGAACAGTTCGGTCAGTATGGAAAGGGGCCGGTAGCGAGGGAGAGAGGGGAATGAGGGAGGCTGGAATGGATTCCCTTAGGAGAAGGACCACTCCCTCAGTGTGACGGGGAAGGAGGAGAGAGTGGCAGAAGGCGCCTGTGCTGTAGGAAAGGAGGAGGAGAGGGAGCACTCAGTGAAGGGCTGCCGTGTTTTCTGGCCAATGTAAGGCAGTGTTCTCAGCTGGGAGTGGCAGGAGAGGCAGCTGTGGGAGGCTTAAGGAGGTTTGGAAGGGCAGCTGTGGAGAAGATGGGAGAGGGAGTCGGTCGAGGGGAGGTGATGAGAATTGTTTGCTGCAGTCTGATCATAACCTCCCTCAGAGGAGGGACCATCTTTGACTTTTCTTTGCACCCTCAGCACTTGGCACACTGCCTAGGGCTTAATACAGTGCTGTTGTATTGACTGAAATTATGTCATATAATGTGGCAGGAAATAGAATGTCAGAGAGTGACAAATGAGAAGAAATGCAAAACAATTTGCAAAGATAAGCAGGAGCCAGACCCTGAAGGACTTTAAATAACCAAGAGAGGCTTCCTGGAGACCTAGGGAGCCATTGAAGGTTTTGGGGCAGGGGGGTGGCATAGTCAGATCTGTGCCTTAGAAACGTCACTTTGGCCATAGAAGAGGGAAGAGCAGGGAGACAAGACAACCCAGTGGAAGGCTCTTGCAGTCACCTGGGTGAGAGGCAATGAAGGTCTGAGCTACGCTGGGGCCGTGGGAGTGGGGAGAAGGGGGACTGATGCTGGATTACAGAATATAAACTAATATAGAGGAATTACATATTATTAAAATATTAATAGAATATTGCTGTGTCTTAGTATGGTGAATATAGGAGAGTGAGGCACCCGAAGGGAGAAAGAACCCGCTTGTGGCCCAAGGGATCAGGGAAGGCTTCCTTGTACTTGAGCTGGGCATTGGAGGATTTCATCAGGGCACCAAGCATGTTAGCAAAGGTGAAGACCAGGGTAAGACCTTGGGACTGTTAATGATCCATTTTGGCTGGACTCTGGAGTGTGCAGAGGGGAGTCATGTGAAGTGAGGCTGGAAAGGTCCATTGAAGGCACATTGTCGAAAGCCTTGAGTGCCAAGCTAAGGAGCTGGCTACTTAGCAAGTAGAGATTGCCCGAGAGTCCCAAGACCATGGGAGGCCCTGAGCTCAGTGCCAGAAGCGGAACCTCCCCACTGCTGAAGTTCTGCTGGTAGTGCCTGCTGACTCAATGCCCTTGGGCATATACCCACAGTATGGCAGAAGAACCCTACCCTTTCTGGTACATCCTGGCTCTGTGGCCCTTGTCAAGTCACTTCCCCTCTCTGTCCCTCAAGATCCTCACCTGTCAAATGGATGGGGCTGTTGAGGGGTGCTAGCTCCCCTTCTCAGGTTTCTTATTGAGTTAACCTGAATAACTCGAGGCAGCTGATGGAGCAGTAGGTAGAACGCTAAGCCTGGAGTCAGGATGACCTTTTGCCATCAAATCCAGCCTTTTTAAGTGTGTAGAGTTACTAGCTGTGTGACTCTGGGCAGGTCCGCTTCAGTTTTCTTAACTGTAAAGGGGGGGGGGTCCTAATAGCCCCTCCCTCCCAGGGGTGTGAGAATCAGACAGTGATCATAAGGGCACTCTGCACAGTGTCTGGAACGTGGGAGACTCGTTCCCCTTCGCCTGTCCTCCACCATTGTTCTTGTCCCAACTCCCCTCAGTAGCTGCTCTCCGCAGCTCCAGTGTCACCAGGCTCAGCTTTTACAACGTGATGGTGTCATCTGTTGCCCTGTATGTAAGGAGGAAGTTTTGAAATCCTTTTTTACATAAATATTTTTTTCCTTATGGCCTTGAACAGTCATCAGCAAACTAGCTTTTCCATGCATAGAGGAAAAAGCATTGTACGGACGTTGCTAAATCTGCCAAGTACAGCGTTGTTTTTTCTTCAGCGTCTGTCACACTTAACACAAGTCCCTGTGCTGCCCTGTTTGTCTCTGTTCCATTCTGAACTTCTTCCTTCTCTTGTCTGTATTTCTCTAGATGTCTTCATTTGGGGGAAGCATCACTGCCACGCCCTACAATATCCCCAGCTCCCCCAAAGGAAAGCCATCCCCTTAACAAATACCTAGTCAGGCAAATCAGATTTGAATGGTATTAGCTGTGCTGAAAAATGTGTATCTCAGTCTGTAGCAGGAGACCATTGCCTCCGCCAGGAGGGAGGGGTAACTCGGCTTTGTCATTGAGCTTCTAGAATCAATCCTAATTCTTAAGTCTTTTCAAGTTGTTTTATTTTTTAAAAATATTTCTTCTTTTTCTTTTTTTAGCAGTCATATAACTTTAGTGACAGTGTTGAAATCATTGTGTAACTTGTTCTTTGGCTTGCTTCACTCCACCTCAGTTCTTACATGTCTTCCTAGAAATCCATTTTAAAGGATCAATGTAAAATCCATCCATAGTGTACAAAGATTGGGGAAAGGCCCCCCTGAGGAAAGCATGGTATCTGAATGGAATGAAGCATTGTGCTGCTCTGTTAGGAGTGACCGGTGTGAAGATGTGTCTGGAGAGATGCCAAGGGAAAGAAGCCAAGCCAAGGACACCCACAGCCCAGTGGTGTTACAAGGCAAACACATGAAGGTGGTTCTCAGAGGTCCCAGAACGGGGCCAGCAGTCAGCCCAGCCAGGCTACAAGGGACAGAGGCTAGCACAACCTTCTGCTAGCAATCAGCCCGATTACTTTTCCAGAGGTTGCTAGGAGGGTTTGTTTGGGTCTTTGTTGGGAAGGGTCTGGTGTATCAGAACAAAGCATATTCATTTATTTTTTAAAATCTCATTTTAAATCTTCACCTGAGCACTAAAGTGTTAAAATGACATTTGAAGAAACAACAAAACCTGTGTTCATGAGATTGCAGTGCAGGGGCGATAATGATGGCAGCATTGCTTGGGTGGCCCGGGTTCTTTGGGTCATGGGTCATGGAGGGGGTGCCACAAAGGACTTTCCGTGTGGCTGGTTTTTCACTCTTTAGGTGGGATTCTAAGACAATACAAACATCACCCATTTGTTCTTTCTCCCCACAGGGCATTCGCTTCGATCCTGAAATTCCCCAGACGCTGCGACTAGAGTTTGCCAAGGCAAACACAAAGATGGCAAAGAACAAACTTGTCGGAACCCCGAACCCCAGTACACCTCTGCCCAGTACCGCCCCTCAGTTCATCGCCAGGGAGCCGTGTAAGTTGGGAGGCACACACATGTGCACACGCGCATATACACGCATACACACTTCAAGGGTGTGAGAGTTGGTTGACGTATGGATTAGTGAATAATTCAGTGTTGTCCTCTGATTCCTTATCCTGATGTGGAGCTGACCCTGGGGTGCCAAAGCCAGGCTAGTCTTGGCTCCAAGGACAGTCCCAGGACAGATGGAATCTGCTGTCTAAGGGTTAGCCCACAGCTCAGCCCCAGGAGGTGGCCATGGGCTGTAGGTTCTTTAGCAGCAGCAGGCTGTGAAGCAGAAATAACCTATTAACTATTGTGTCTTTGGATAGGGAGAGGGGGGGCAGCGGGCAGAGCCTTTTTGAGGGGTCTCCACATGCTGTATGTTGAGGTCTTGGCAGTTGACTTGACAATGGCCAGGAAGATGAAGTCTCTCCTGGCCACCCATAAGCCCTGCTGAAAGTGATCCATTTCCTCAGAGGTTTGGCCCCTTTCAGTCATCAGTGGAATCTGAGTTTTGTTCCACAACCCCTTGGGAGCAGGGCTGATTGTCAGTATGCCCTTCCATTTTGGGAAGGATGTTAAATGGTTGGTGTTTCCAGCTCAGGAAATGCCTGGTTTAGATGGTAGAGGGATTGTTTTACAGAGATGGGTGGCTTCTCTGAGCCCACAAGCACAGAAGAAATGGACACAGGGCTCCCAGGAGGAATCTCGATGCTTCTCGGTGATGGCTACCCTGAGGGAGGCAGGGGTGGAATCCAGACCTTGGCTAGCAACGCTGGTGGTGTAGCTCCCAAAGCAGGACCTCTTGTAATGGACCTGGTGTAGTAGGTCTTGTGGGGGCTTCGTGAATGTTGTCTGACTTAGCCCTCCCAACCTCCTTGCAAGATCAGATGTTCAGGCTCTGTTGTCCACATTTTACATATGGATAAATTGATGCTCAGAGGAATTGAGCAGCTGACCACAAGTCACACAGCTGGTAATTGGCAGACCAAGTGTTGCAACAGTCTGCTAGCAGCTGCCGTAGGGGTGTAAGACCCACCGACAACCAGCACACAGAAAGCTGCCAACACAGGTTCTTTTGATCTGCTTTACTAAGGAAAGTAACGTTAAGGGTTTAACAATCTTATTTCAATCCAACATACAAATATCATTCACTTAGTTCAGGGGAAAAAGCCAGCACCCTGAACTTCAGAGCAAATACAACCAAATTACAAACATCGACAGACAGACCTTGTCTGATTCAAATCTCAATGCATAGTTACCAGAGTTTAACAAGGTCCGAACATCTGGGTTTACGAGCTGGGGGGCTCTTGACTACAACTGCCCAGAGTCTCCACGTCAACACACCTCCAAGAGTGAAAGCCCTCCAGCAAATAGCTCTGTTCTCTCTTTTTATACACTCTTTATGAGTGACCAGAACTTAGGCTCTTACTACTGGTTCTGGTCTTAGCAGCTCCCCTTAGGACCCTGAGGGTTTCATGCCCACATAGGTTTGGAACTTAATAGATAGGGATTTGGGTCTGGGGCTTTGCACCTAGTAAGGCTCAATCAAAGACACATCATTAATCATTCTAAAACAGTAAGAAAGTCCCAACTTAATTGCCAATACACCAAGCATCAGAACTGAAGTCCACATTAGTGGGACTGTTGCATGGAATTGATTGTCCCTGGGGGTGGCCACCCAGGGGGTTCCCTACCCTTGTGGTGTAGAGCCTTTCCCTGTGGCTGTCGTGCCTGGGGTCCTGGCCTAGCATTCCTTAGGGGTGTGCAGTAAGGTTTCATTCACTTTGGTGTAAGGAAGAAAGAGCTCAGCTCTTCCCAGAGTGAATAGAAGGGGGCGGGGCGCAGTGTCACAGAGGGGTGGGCATGAAGTCTTGGGCTTCCCTGGATCTTTACTTTCCAGGCCAGTGAGAGGAAAGAGTATCTGCAGATGATGGCCACGAGTCTGCGTTATGAGAGTCAGGTCCAGCATCTGGCCACATTGAGCCAGAGAAGAGGGGCCTTATGTTTGACATAGTCACTGTCTTTAGGCATCACTCCTTTTTTGGGGCTGTCTTCCTTAGGATTAAATAAACTATCAAGCAAGAGAATATTTTTAAAGCCCATAGCAGTGCCTGGCACATAGGGGCTTGATCAATGTTTGTTCCTGTTCCTTCTTCCCTCCTCCACTTTACATGATCACAGATATCAAGCCTTCAGGGGCCTCCGATGCCATCTAGTTAAACCCCTTTATTTTATACAGGAGGAACTGAGGTCTTGGAGGGCCGTGTGAGCGGGCCTTGGCAGCAGGATTTGAACTGTCTGGCTTGGAGTCAGTGGCTTCTGAAAATGCCTCCCTTGTTCTGCCTGGCCCCAGAGGGCAGAGCCAGGAGTGGCCATGGAGGGAATGGCAGGCAAACAGATTGCAGCTTTCATGCAGGGCAATCCTTCTTACTGGTGAGAGCCATCCAGGCCTGGTTAGGTGCTTGGCCAGGGTGCTGGAGGAAGGACCATGCACAAGGACAGGGTAGATGAGCTGGCGCCACCCTGACCTCTCTTCTCCCCTTGGCATGCTCCAGACCCGTCTCCTCTGGGATTCAGCCAGCACCACGAGGAGTCTTTGGAGCACTGCTGCCGAGGAGGGAATGAACACGGCAGACCCAGTCTCTCAGAGATGAGAATGGGAGCCACTCTGAGTGGGCACAGTGGAGCTGCCAACCACTGCCCTGCTCACTGGACTGAAGGAATGCTGTGGGCCTGAGGACTCAATGTGAGGATAGCTAATGTGCTTTCTGCCGCACGTCCCGGGAATCCAAGGAAGAAGCTGTGGGTGGAGGGCCCAGAATTGGAGAGAGCCAAGAGCCTGAAGCTGGCCTCCAGGGATCTGAGAATGGATGGTCAGTGTTTGCCCACGTCTGTAGTCCAGAAGGACAGCCCTTTGTGTCTTTCCCCAGTGCCTTTTTGGGAGGTGCTCAGAACCTTGGACAACTCCGGAGTCTTCTTGGCTAGAAGCAACACTAGGCATGGGGTTCCCGTCTAGGAGAAGCCTAGGCCACAGCCCCCAGAGACTGGGCAGGATAAAGAGAAGGCCTGCAGGGTGTGTCCAGAAGGAAGCTCAAGCACTTTGTTCTTGGACTCCATAACAGCAAACACATGCTGACCAATAGTGCACTTTCGTTGCCATCCCTTGTCCACTCCCTCCAGGAATCACGATGCTAAAAGTGTGCATTTCCTTGGTTAGGCAGAGAGGTGAGAGCAGTGGGTCTGGAGTCAGAGAGCCTGGGTCCAGCCTTTGGGCCTCAGAGAGTTGGTGCCGATGATCTTGAAGGCAGGACTCAAAGCTGGGACTTTTCCATCCAAGCCCAGCCTTTGCCCCTTCTCTGCTCCCCTTCCTCCCACATTGTTCTGTCTCAAATCAGTGTCTTTTTAAAGGGTTTTGGTAGGTTTTACGTTTGTTAGCAACAGAACCAAAATGCATTTATCTTCTCTCCACCTGCAGCATCAGATGCCCGGGTTTCTGAATGACTCCTCCATCAGGAATGTTGGGATAAATATGATTTAGAATTCTCACATTTTCCTACTAAGGAGGTTCGTACTTCTTTCCAGTAACTTCCATAATAAAACAAATATCATTTGGTATTTTAGAGGGCACAGAAAATGTCACCTGGCCGCATCCCACCATCAGGCCAGTTCCTTATTTAGGGAAATGGGAAAACATGTTATTTGAGACCCTAGAAGGATGCTATAAACACAGAACCATGGAGACAGGCAATGCCTGATTTCGGGATCTTTGGCATTTCCTAGATTTCATCTGAGCAGCCCCTCACGCTGTCTCTTCCCCCCGGGGAGATTGCAAGCCATCCACACCTGCTCCCCTTTGCCATTCTCATCCACGTCCTTCTAGAAACCCTCCAATGTGAATTGACTCGACACACATGGGACCTTCCTCTGGTCCTTTTCACATCCCTTGATTTCCAGAGCAGGTGGTTTTGTTACCCTTAATTACCCTTAATGATAAAGTTAACCCTTGTTACTCTTTAATTACTGGCCAAGGAGGGATGGGGCCTGCCAGGAAGTGGTCAGGGCCCTCTATCCTCCCCTGGTGCCCACAGTCTTCACAAGGAGGGAGGGGCGGGGCCACTTTGGACAGGGCTCTGGCCCAGCAGGCTGACAAGTTGGGCCTCGTGCCGACTGCCTGTTTTGGAATGTGTAGAGTCATGTTGAGCAGCCCCCATCTCTGTGATCCTGGGTGAATCCCTTCCCCTTTATGTGGCCTCAGTGTGCGCATCTATAAAACAAGGAAAGCAAGCCAGATGGTCCCTGTCAGTGCTGGAGGTAGTAGGAGCTTCGAGGCTTGCCAGCGCTTTCCTCATGACAGGCGTGGGCGTGATCTTGCCGTGGTCTCAGCCACCATTTCCTCTGCAGAGACCGTCTTGTAGAGCAAGATGCTCGCTGGTCCCACGGGCCTTACTTGCAGCCTTGGGTGAGGGCTCCCTCCTTTAGGAGATAGTGGCAGGTCAGGACTCATCTGAAGCCAGTCTATCCCTGGAGGATACACAGGAAATGGAGACAAACTTGGAACAAATTCGAGAAAGGGGAAGAAGGAAGCAAGCAAACATTTATATAGAGTGTACTGTGTGCCTTGCACTGTACTGAGTGCCCTACAAATACCTCATTTGATCCTCACAGCAACCCTGGGAAATAGGGGTTATTATTTATTATCTCAGTTGAGAAAACTGAGTCAGACAGGTGAAATGAGTCAGGAAAACCCAAGTTCAAATCCAGCCTCAAACCCTTACTGGCTGCGTACCCCTGGGCAAGTAATAAGCACAATTTCTTCCTTTTTAAAAAACAAGCCAACCCAAAAAAAAACCCTTTTTCTTCCTCACTGGCAGTTAGACTAGAGAATGTCTAGAGAATGCGGAAACCACTGGACTTTTTGTTTTGATTTTCTTCTTTCCTCTTGTTTGCTGCCCTTCCTGGCATTGCCGTGATTGTCAAAGAAAGAGGCAAATTACTGAAAGCACTTGAAGCTCAAACTTTGCTTTTATTAATTGGAATAGCCCTTGAAATGCCCTCTGACTGCATAAGTTGTCGCAGGATACACATGAGTCCTTCTCAAGGGGGGAATTATAATCCTCTAACAACCACTAGGAAGATGGCTCCAATTCACCTCTTAAAAAGAAAAATACACATCTAAACAACTCCACAGTTTTGCCTCAAACCCAGCAAATGGGTAAAGATGACAAAAGGTAAAAATCAAACAGGCACACTTTTCCATTCTGGGTTCTAGCTAGCAGTTTGGAATTCTGCAGGAAAGAGTGATTGAGGTCTTCACACGCTTTGATCCAGAGATTTCACTGCAAGGTGTGTGGCAGTGGCATGTTCCAAGCGGTCATTGTCTTTCAAGGAGATCTGAGGTAGAAGCAGTATAGACAAAAACATAATAGGGACCCTTTTGGTAGCGGCCAACAGCTAGAGATAGAGTGGGTTCCCACCTATTGAGGAATGACTGAACAAATTGCGGCAAAGGAATGCCATGGAGTATTACCATCTGTAAGAGGGGATGACTACAGAGATGGCCAGGAAGAAGTCTGTGACCTGGGACAGAGTGAAATGAGCAGAAGAAGGAAAAGAATATGACGACAGCCATGAAAATGGGAAAAACGATGATCCTGAGGAAAGAGAACTGGGGTTAGAGAGGACGTAGGTTCAGATCTCACCTGAGTCACTGACTTCTTGTGACCTCTAGGCAAGCCGCTTCACCTGCCTTGGCTTCTGTGTCTTCATCTGTAGAAGGAATGAGTTCGGCTAGGTGATCCGTAAGGGCCCTTCCAGCAGTTGGTAAACATTTATTAAGCACCTACTATATGCCAGGCACCACACCAAGTGCTGAGGGGACAAAAGGAGGCCTGCCCTCAGGGAGCTTATAATCTAATGAGAGACTCAAAATGTAAACAAATATATACAGACAAGCTTTCTACAGGAGAAATGAGGACTAAGAGGGAAGGCCTAGTGTGTAGAAAGTGGGGTTTTAGTTGAGACTTGGAGGAAATCAGGAAGCCAGTGGGCAGAGTGGAGGAGGGGACAGCATCCTGGGCAGCGGGGACAGCCAGAGCTGAGAGATGGAGAGGCCACGGTTAGTGATCGGAACCACTGACTGAACTTCATTCCTGGGGTGGGGCCTATAGGGGACCTGGTGTGTGTCCTAACAGAACAGTGCATGTGGTTTTATGGAGCGGCTTTCTCTTTTTTTCTGTTTTAATCCCTGTTTCAAGGGAAGGCCTACTGGGCTGGGGAGGGGAAAGCCAAGGATGTGTTCAGAAATGAAAATGTGGAAGCACAACTTGTCAATCCACTTTCTTTTTTGAAACGTCCCTGGGCCATTTGTCTGGACTTAGGTCTGACTCCATCCTTCAGACTCAGAGGGAAGATGGGTTTGACAGCCGCAGTGTGACGTGGGCTGGGCTGAGGCCTAGGAAGGAGGAAGCACTGGATCTCGCGTCTGAAGCCCTCACCTGGATCTTGACTCACCTCTGTATGGAAATCCTATGAAGTCCATTCTTGGGGTGTGTTTGCCTGTGATCCCATGCTCTGGCGGTGTTATTGGTCAGCTTTGGTTTTCTATCACATATATTTCCAAAGACATCCCTTCTGGGGACCCAAGGTGGGGGCCTTCCCTTACAACAAGGACAAAGATGATGGCCAAAACAGTTTGGCAGAACCACTCTCTCCCCTCCATGGACCATGTTGGACACCATGTGCAATATCCCACACCCACAGGCCCCTACATCTCCAGGGGAAAGGTGCACTTCCTCATCTCTTTTGGGGGCAGATTTGGTCGAATGCGTCACCCAGCAGCTATTTCATTCCTTTCTTGGTGTAGAAAGCGGGAATCACAGTACAGGGGGTCAGCAGCCCAGGCTGGTTAGTGGGGTCATTCTCAAGGTTGGCTTCAGATTTGTGAAGATTAAATACACTTCATTCCTCTAAATGTTTCTTTTCCGTCTATCTTCATGAGCAGCCGGCTCTCTTCAAGGAGCAGAGATGAGAGGGAGCATCTTTGATGGCCGGCTTGAGTTCTAGTGAAGGGTGTGTCTGTACCCACTCCCCTGCCTTGCCTGGGCCTCTGTTTCCTTCCTTATCTTAGGCAGGGGGAATACGGGCTCCTGCCACATTGAAGGGTGGAGCATGGGCAGAAGCAGGCAGGATTAGCTTGATTCTGCATGACCCCCGGGCAAAATGAGGGCCAGAAAGATGGGAGGGCGAGTGGCCAGGAAAAGCTTCCTTTGAAATTATTCTGATTCTAGACTCTGCCCCCCTCCCCAATTTCCATTCACACTGCAGGATGCCAAAAGCAGATTGTCCCACTGACGCCCAGCATGGCCACTTCATTGGCTTGCTTTTAGGAAAAGCTGAGTGTTACCTACAGACCTGAGAGTTGTCCCCAGGTCACATGGGCTGCCCTGGCCAGTGCGGGGAGCTCCCCCACGCTGTTGGGGGTGTTTGTCAAAGGGCTTCTCAATGGGGGGGAGCTGCCCAGTGCTGGCATTTCTTCTCCGAGTTTCTTTTCAAGTCTGCATTCTTAGGAAATTAATAAATTCACCATATTAAAACCCCAATCTTCACGTGTGTCTGTAGGGAAGGACCCGTCCAGAGCCAGGCTTGAGATCAAGTTGCTATCCAAATAACTTCTTGAGGAGCACCTGGGTAGAGAGATGAGATGATGGGAACCAAGTCTTTGCCTCTTAATTCACTTTCCCCAGGAGGTCATTGGGAAGGCTTGCCAAGCCTTCATAGCTATCAGCAGGAAATTGCATGAGGGTCGTGGGATTTTATAGCTGAAAGGGACTTCACAGATCGGGGCACTGAGGCCCAGAGGGGGCCACCTGGGTGGTCTGCAAGCCTCTGCAGATTCCAGAGCCCAGTGCCATCCACTGTGCTCCACTGCTTCCTCCTGGGTTGTCCCCCTTAGTATCAGATTCATGCCTGGGACCCTGAATCCTGGAGAGGTTGAGCAGGAGGTGGAGTGAGGAGGGAAGAGGGACAAGCCGTCTGTAAGCCAGAGCAGGGGCTGAGCTGGACAAACCTGAGCTTTGTTACAACTGCTGCCAATGGCAGAGTCTCAGAGCCTCACCTTGGCACCCCAGAGGGCACATGGAGACAGGAAAACTGGCTGTGGCATTGTCTGTCTTACGAGCAGCCCCTGCTGCTTCCATCAGTCTCCCGAATGCGCTTTGGGGATGAGCCTGAGGAGAGAACTGTTTCTCTGCCACAGTTAGTGGAGTGGCCTGAGATAGAAGACTTATGCTCCAAAAGACCTGAGATTTTTTTCCCCAACCCACTCATTTTACATATATGCAAATTGAGGCCCAGAAAAGAGAAGGGACTTGCCCATGACAGGGATTTGAATTCAGGGCCTCTGACTGAGTTTGTCTTCTCTCCCCTCTAACATATGGGGGGGGGGGCATTTGGAAACTGGGTCTTTCCAGTTGTTACTTTTCAAAACCGTAGGCCTGGATTGCCTGTAAGCTGGATTGAGGCAGATTACGGGTGTCTGTGGCGCAGTCATAAAAGACCGTTGGATGGATGGATGGATGGATGGGGCATTTGAAGACAGCCCCTCTGCCCCTTTCGTCTCCTATGCAAAAGGAGGGGCTGTACTCAGTGGCCACCAGGGTCCCTCCTGGCTCCATGCCCCATGGAATTCAGTACCTGTGCCGTGGGTCCTTCAGAGGGAAGATGTTGTCTACATGTGAATATTGCCTTGGTGATACAGCCAGCAGCCGAGTTCTCACCCTAAAAGATGGCGCTCCACTGGGGATGATGCAAGTGGTGTTGGGAGCTCAATCCAGCTCTTTGCCTCGTCCTCCCTCTCCTCCTTCCCATCCTTCCTCCTTGTCCTCCTAACTGGAGGGTGGCCTAGCCCATAGCTGAGATCAGGTATGAAGAGAGATCCCTGATAACAGAGAAGCCAGCAGGACCTACCTGGCTTCTGCTCATTAACTTTTGTGTTGGTTTTCCAAGTCCTAGAACCAGTTATCACTTGAAATAGGATGGAGCATCCTTGTTTCTCAGCCAGAATGGCCCCACTGATGTAGCTCACACATGGCCTACTACAATGAATGCAGCAAGGTATTCTCTTGGGGAGTCCTCGCCTTTACCCCACACAGGCTGATCTTGCAGAGAGATCATCCTCTGAGGACCAGTGGCCAGAGCCCCCTTCATTTTTCCCCTTCTGAATCCAGATCATGAGATCGGAGGCTAATGGAGGACCTGCCTTAGACACAGCCTGTCTGTCCAGAACAAGGCTCGTAAGCATTTGTGGTGCCTTGAACCCCACTTTGGCAGTGAGCCAAAGCCCATGGGCCTCTTCTCAGAATATGTTTGTAACTGAATAAAATAGGTAACTTCCAAAGGAAAGCAGTTATATTGAAATGCGGTTGTCCACATATTTTTAAAACAAGTTCACAGCCCTCAGGGTAAGGACCCTGAATCTGGCCATGGCCCCTCACAGGAAATTGGGTTAGGGTTGGATGTAGGGGTTCAGCGGCAGCTACATCCCTGCTGTCCACAGCAGTGGAGCTGCTAGGAGGAGGATGGCTTGGGCAGAGATCATTAAGCTTTGGTTAGCAGTACTCAGAGCCTGGTGTAGATAGAATGTGCATCGACCCCACTGTGGACGTTTCTCTCCTTCCCCTAGTTCTTTCTCCTTTGACCATGGACCAAACACTGCCCTGCTGTCCGTGACTTAGGCAACTGCTCTCAGGCTGTACCGAGCTCCACTGCTGCCTCACCCTCACTTTAGGGACTTCATTTTATTTGGCTCTGCTCAGGATATTACACTTAATTCCTTGAGTTGTTTTCTTGATAGGAAAACCCCAAGTGTGCCAGAGAAAATGGAATTGATTTAAGTCCTGAACAATTCATAGGAATGGATGGACTCGTGCGGGGTGTAAGCAAGGAATAACCGGGGCTGAGTGGGGAAAGGGGGAGCCCCCAGGGGTCAATTTTTCCTTGAGTTGCCCAGGTTGTAATAAAGTGACATAAAGTAGGGGACAGGAGGGTATCCTGAGTCTTCTCACTTAATTTCCCACTTCCCCAATTCATGGCATTTTCTGTTTGACCCCCAGTGTACGTGCTGAAGGTTGGCTGGCCCAGCAGGCTTTTGGGAAACTCTCTGAGTGTGTCCTCCTCTCCTGAGAAGCTTGTGGTGTGGTGGATGGAGAGAGACGCTGGCCTTCGAATCGGGGAGAAATGAGTTCAGGTTCTTCCTGGCTGAGTGACCTGGGCAAGTTACTTGACCTGCCAGATGCTCAGGGCAACTCCTTAAAACTTAATTTGCCAAGAAATTGAGTCCTGTGTGGGTAGAGGGTAGTTGGTACCCTGAGATTTCCAAGTACCAGTGATGTCAGGTCCAGTGCCTGGGCTCAAGGGTAGAGATAGAAATATTTGTGTACTTGAGTTGGGGGGCGGGAATACGCTGGGTTGGGGGAAGGGAAATACTCCTGATCAGTACTGGAGGCTGTTTCTACAAACCTTCAGGCTTGCTGTTCCCTTTCTGCCAGGAGCCAAGGCCCACCTGGACAGCACTTGGTGTCTGGAGGTCAGCCACCATCCCTACAGTGGCTCCAGACTGTCAGGTCTCATCGGTACCCCAGCCCACCCTAGCTCCCCCGTTGCTGTCTTTCCCACTAGTTTCTGTCTTCCCACTCTCTTTCCCCCTGCCCCCTTTTCTTGTTCAGTCTCTCCTCTCAAAAACGTTGAGCCTGCTGCTGCTGCTGCTCTGAAGCCATCCCCCTGACTCCTGGGCCTGGGTGTCTCCATCGTCAGGTTAATAAGCACATGAGAGGACCATAAACAGCATCGTGTCCTCACCTCCCCTGGATCATCTGCGGCTCTCTGGCCTCCCCGGTGGGGTCTGAGGAGCACTCCTTTGGGCCCCAGGCCAGGCTCCAGCCCTTGCTCCTCTGGCTGAGTCACCCAAGCTCCCTATTACCTCAGGAATCAAATGGGCAAGATGAACCCCTTTGGGGAATGTGGGAGCTGTCACTGTGGGGCTCAGGCCCAGGGTGGTGGCTAAGAGGTATAGGAGGACACCCCGAGGCCTGCCCAGTGTACCTAGGAAGGAGGTCCAGCATGGGTTACCTTCACTCCGATCCTTGGGTCCGAGCGGCATCATCATCGATGGGTAGATAAGCGGGTGGTCAGAGTCAGGATGCCCCCTGAGTTCATGACAGGCAGCCGTGGGGTGGATTTACAAGTCATGACTGGTGCCTCAGGGTGGGCAGAGCCTTGGTTAGGAGGCCCTGCTCTCCTAGGCTTCAGGAATTCAAGGGGTGGAAATGGGGCCAGGCTGGGGGGAGGGGCGGGGGTTGTGGATGTTGGCTGGCCCTGCCAAGCATTCACTGTTTATCTAACTGGAGGGTTAGCGGGGCAACCTATTAATCTTCTGCGTGATCCCAGTGAAGCGCCAGGCCTCCTAAGGAAACCCTTCAACACAGAAACTCAGGGCTGGAATGAGCTCTGGAGGCCTTCGGGTCACTGTGCCCCAAAGAAAAATCCCCCGTGACAGAGCCAACAAGTGGGGCTCCTCCCTCGCTAAAGCCCTCCTCTGTGAAATCAGATCGATGATGGGAGCTAGCAGGCATTTAGATTCGTAAAGCCATTTACAAACATGGGCTCATTTGAGCCTCACAACAGTCCTGGGAGCTAGGAGCTGTGATCACCCCCATTTTACAGATGGGTCACTCGACTGGGAAGTATCCAAGACTGGATTCGAACTCAGGTGTTCCAAAGACTAGCACTCTGTCCATGGTGCCCCGTAGTGGCCACTGACAGACACTGCCCCCTCCCAATAGGACCCGACCCATTCCACTGGGAGGTGGCTCTGATTCTCAGCAGTTTTGTCCAGCCCGTGAGCCCTCCTCCTCATCTCTGTCCCTGGCCATCCCCCCCCACATGCCTTCTCTTCCCTGGTCCTCCTAGGCTGGGTCTCTGCGCCTTCCTTGTTTTGTTTTGTTTTTCCTCTGAACTCAACAAACACCGGATGAAATCAGCATCTCTTCGTACATAGTATACATAGTATCTATACATGCATCGTCTGTATCCACGGAGCGGGTCAGTTATGCGTGGAACCCACGGTCTCTTTGGAGTGGCAGTCACTTCTTGTCTAAGCACATGATCACTTGAGCGTGTAACTTTCAGAGCTGGCCTGTCTTCTGTTCTCTTCTTCATAGGGGGAAGTTGGCTCTCTCCTCCTCCCTTCCTCCTCCTCCCTCCTCCTTGGTCACCATTTTTGTGCTTTCTGTTCCACTCCAAAGGAAATTGTCCTTCTCAGAGAACATAGAAGCAAAATCAGGGATTGAGTAGTTCTGCCTTCTTGAGGGTGAGATCCATTCCTCTTCTCCCATCCCCCAGACCAGGGGTCCTAGCCTTTCTCTCAGTTTCCACCTTTTCCCTGAAGCTAAAGGAAATGCACATTTTTGGCAATGATTTTCTGAATTCATCTCAGACATTCAGCAGCTGTTGTCAGCCTGTTGCCTTCTGGTACATGGGGCTGACCCTTTTTTGGTTTTCCAGAGTAGGGGTCATAAGTGTGTGGATTTAGAGTGGGGGAAAAAACTCATGGAGGGCACTGCCTTACCTCCCCCCCGACCCCGCCATTTTACAGGTGGAGAAACAGAGGCCCAGGGAGGTTAAGTGACCCAGAAGAAGAAGAAAATATGACGACGAGCAAGGCTAGGGAGGGTCTGGGGGCTGAAGGTCAGTCTCGCCTGGCTGGGCCCCTGTTCTCCCAGGAGGTGCCGGACTAGTTGTGGGCTCGGAATGCCCCTCCTCACAGCTCCCCCGTGATGTTGACTGGGAGGCAGCAAGCCCTAGTCTCAGCACTCAAGAGACCAGGCTGTTCCTTACAAAAATAAACAAAGCAGCCCCTTCCGCAGAAGCCAGTGCGCCACATTCCCAGAACCCTCAGCCCAGCCCTGGACAGACATGAGTGCACCGTGGACACTAGGTGCTGCAGGGAGGAGGAGGAGGAGCCAGCCTGCCAAGCTCTGGCATTCCTGACCTTCCCTCTTCCTCCCCCCCCCGCTGCCCCCCCCAACCCTGGAGGTCTCCCCTCACCCTCGGGAAGTTGATGATGCCCACACATTTCCCAGGCCCCCAAGAGCAGGCTGGCAGCAAGCCAGTGCCTTGTGTCCTTGCCCCCCTGGGCCCCCTCTCAGCAGACCTGAAAGGGAACAAAGGGGGTTCCCGTCGGACCATCAGCTCCCCATGCACAGGGATCGAGGCATTCCCGGCCTGCCAGGCATTTTGTGTAGAACACAGCTGTCTTTCCACTGTATTTAAAAACATTCTCCCCCAAATTATATAACCTTATTAGAAGCAGTGTGCCATTGCAGATAGCGAGCCGGCCTTGGAGGCACAAAGACCTGGGTTCGAGTCCAGCCTCCGGCCGAGCTGCCCTCCTGCATCTGCTGACTGGGTTCCCTGTATTAATGATATCACAAGTCTGCCCCAAACACTAAACAAAACTTCATCTCCTTTATCACAAGCAGCCTAGTCAAATAAAGAACACTGTTCCATGTGAGGCTGGCATCCCTGCCCCGTGAGCACGTGCCAATCGAGGAGCTAATTGAAATGAATTCCCATTGGACTGGGAGGATCCCAGAGGCCAGTGCCCGGCACAGTCGTCCCACCGGGTTGGAGCATAGGCTCTGTTTCCTGCCTCGTGTGTCATACGTAGCTCCTAGGGATCGACTCTGCAGACAGGCCTTTTCTCCTTTTGATAATGTCCTTAGGATACAGTACAGGTAATGAGGTCATTGGGTTAAAGGGTATGATCTGGCATATTGCCCAATACTCAGCTCCACCAACAATGTAATTGTGTGCCAGTTTTTTTCCTAAGATGAAGCTATTTAAGTGTTGTCCCAGAGTAGATGTAAATTTTTTAGTAAGTATCTTCAGCTATGATATTAGCCTTGGCTTTCTAATGTGATGAAGGATAGTCACTGGCCTTTCTGTTGTCCTTGCGTATCTGTGGATCGAGGACTGACGCAGGGCCCTCTTCAGCTGGTCAGTAAGCGTTTATTGCTGTTGAGTCATTTTTCAGCCGTGTCTGACTCTCCGTGACCTCATTTGGGGTTTTCTTGGCAAAGATGCTGGAGTGGTTTGCCATTTTCTTCTCCAGCTCATTTTACAGGTGGGGAAACTGAGACAAACAGGGTTAAGGATTTGCCCAGGGTCACACAGCTAGGAAGGGTCTGAGGCTGGATTTGAACTCAGGTCTTCCTAACTCCAGACCCAGCACTCCATCCACTGCACCACCTCTCTACTAAGCCCCAGACAGTTGGGAGGTGCATAGCCGTGGTGGATGGAGTTTACTGTACTTTTTTTTACTGCAGTGCATTCACACGCTTGCTGTGTCCTGAGGTCACGAAGGCCCGCTGAAGACTTGTGTATGCAGGACTGGACTCGGTGCCCAGCTCGGGCCCCAGTAGTGTTCCTCCGGGCCTCAGCCACAATCCCACCTCCTGCAGGAAGCCCTCCATCTTCTTCCTTCTCCGGCCGTCCCTCATCGGCCTGTCGTCTCCCTGTCAGAGTGGCACCTGCTTGCGGGCAGGACATTTGTTTCTGCTCTTCTTTGTCTCATCAGCCCTTAGCACCATTCCCTGTATGTGGAGGATCCTCTGTGCTCCCCAAACCTCTACTGTGAGCACATAGAAAGAGTGCTTGGACTGGACTCTTAGGGGCTGAATTCAAATCCTGGCTCTGTCGCTGACTGCCCGTGTGACCCTGGAAAGATCATTTCCCTCCCTGAGTTTCCTGATCTGTAAGAGATGACCACCCTGAGGGCCCTTCCAGCCGTGACTCCTAGGGAGGGGACAGTCGCCAGGGTTGGCTCTGAGCTTCCTCCTGTCTGGATGAAAACCTGTTTGGTAGAAGCTGAGCCTGGCCGGAGGGGAGGGGCTGGTCCCGGCCTTCTCCGTCTGCATCCCCGGCTGCCATCGTGGGTCCCGAGGAGCTTGGGCCCATCTCAGTGGAGATTTTCATTCTGGCCTGGATTCGTTCCCTCTCCTTGATTCACTTCCCCCATGCTCTCCCTTTGGATGAAGCACTGAACCATCTCCACATGCAGCAGCAAGTGGGCACGTGCCCCGGGTCCCAGGGCTGGCCAGAGCCCAATGGAGTGATCCCGAAGCCTGACCCTTTGACTTAAAATGATGGGCCAGAGGATCCTAGAAGTGCGTGGTCCCTTCCTCTTGTTTGGCCTATTAGCCGGGTGACCACCATCCAGAGACACGGCCTCGTCTCCAGACACCAAGGCTTTGCCTCGGCTGTGCCCACCCCTGGGATGCCCTCCCTCCCCATCTCCAGCTCTGGGCTTCCTTCAAGTCTGAGCTCAGCTCCCACTGTCTACAAGAAGCCTTTTCTGTCCCGTCCCCCGGTTCCAGTGCCTTTCCTCTGCTGGCTTCAACTTAACCTGGCTATAAGGCTTTGTACATCGTTTGCACATTGGCTCATTAGCCTGAGCATCTGGAGAGCAGTGACTGCCTTATGCATTTCTTTTTACCTGGTGCAGTACCTGGCATATAGTAGGCGCTTAATAAATACTTCTTCACTCAGCCTTAGGCAGATCCCTTGCCCTGGTTCCCCTCTGTGTAAAATGAGGGTGTGAGCCCAGATGATCCCCAAGGCCCTTCGAGCCCTTGCTCCCTGGATCTGGCTGTATTTTTGCACAGTTGCACCCAGGAGTCAGCTCTTTGGGAGGCCTTGTCTGGGGGTGGGGGGGCTTGGTGAGCAGCCCCTCGCTGGGGGGGCATCTCAGGGGGCAAACTTCGCAAGACCTCCCCTGACCAGGAGGCCCATTTGTTTTCCTAAGTTTACAGTGGATTCTCTTTTCATTAAAAGTAACTGGAATGGAATTCTTCGTCAGGCCCAGGCTTTCTCAATGGTTGCTGTTACCGTTTCCGGCTGGGTTTTTTCTCCGTCCGTCCATCTGTGGCTGTCTTCACGTATCCTCCTGTCTTCAGGAACGCCGGGTTGGCTTTTGGAAAGTGTTTTGTGAAACATTTCCACTGACGCTACGGTCTAATTTATCTCTGCCTCAACCCGGTGATGCATAGTAGGGTAGGGGGCATTAGGCCCATCATAACACAGGAGGAAATTTATCCAGTGTCCCACAGCCGAGGGGTGGTGGAGCCGTATGATGAGGTGTCCCGTGCTCTCAGCGCTCCCTCGCCCTTTTCTGGGGTGGCCGCTGTTATCACAAAAGGGGCTCAAGTGATGGGAAATGTCTTTGCTGCCGGATGGAAGGGCACAGGGCCATTGTCTCCCTCACAACAGTCTGTATCGGGTCAAGCCAGCCAATTCAGTGTCCCCAGGACAGGCAGGGGAGACACGAGGGTTGGCTAAGACCAGCCCTTGCCCTCAGGATGCTCACTGTCTCTTGGGGTAAGCTACAAACGCAGAGAGTTGTGACACCCAGTATTCGATTCTGAGCATGCTGGAGGGATCAAGAAGAAAGAACTGGGAATGGTCTGAGGGCAGGAAGGTCGTAGCAATGGGATGGAGTGGAAGGGCTGGAGCTGGGAGGACTGCCTGGAGGAGGTGCTGTTTGAGTTGGGCTGTAGGGAAGAGGCGAATTCAACAGGTGAAGACATTCCAGGCACAGGGCACTGTGTGAACAAAGATACTGAGGTGGGAAATGGGGCATTCCCCTTGATTTCTGCATATCCTGTTGTGGAGGTTGTGTGAACATAAACCGCTAGATTCTCACCTCATGAAACAATTGAATACACTCAGCTAGGCCAGTTTGTTGGGATTAAACTTAACTTGAAACCACAGTGAATGTTTTGGGTGTGAGTTGGAATGGTCCTTTGGAGCCAGCCCCCTTATCTTGCCATGGACATGTGGCCTAAAGAAAAGCCAAATTGTACGAGGTCGTAAGAGATCATGGGGGGCAGAAAGCAGGATTTGAACCCAGGTCCAGTGTGGTGCCACGACTCAATGAAAGTGCCCCTGTGAGCCTGCCTGGAGAGGGATGCCTGGCACTGAAGGGCTGTCCGGTCCATAGTTTTCATCTCTGTGGCTGGTTAAAGATTTACGTCCTGTTTCCTGGGACTCTTGGTTTCTTGATGTCGACTGAATATCTTAAAATAGCAGGCTGGCTAAAGTGACTAATTGTAGGAATAATGACTGCTCTTATCATGGTCTAAACCCCATTCCACCAAACAGCTGTAATATCTTTGTTTTTAGAAGCAGGAGACTTGGCTCTCCCCTGCTGGTTTCCACTGGACACGGCTCCCCTGAGAGGTGCCTGCCCTGTGTGGGACCGTGACCAAGAACACGGTGTCCCGGGCGCCGGCCCAGCACCCCACCGGAGGGGCTCTTGGCGCTAGCGAGGCAAAGCTGCAGTGCAAGCTGGGTGATTCGAGGCTGGGAACAGATGCAGAGAGCCCCTTATTACTTCAGGGAGGTGGATGTTGTCCCTTCCTGACTGCCCAGCCCTCACAGACACACGCGCACTCTCACGCTGACACTCACTGACCCACGGAGGAAGTTGGGGCTGGCACCCCTGCCCTGACAAGCGAGTTCTCAGCTCCTCAGTGCTAAGGGGCCACTGCCCCTGCTTCATCCTGGGCCTCGGTGGATTCTGGAGGAACACACAGATCAGGCGGTGGGGCCTGTTTCTTTACTCAGTGAGTGCCCAGAGTAGCTTGGTGCCCCGCTTTCCTGGCCAGGCAGCCTTGGAGTGGCCTCCTGCTGCCCTCTGCCGCTCCCTGATTGGCCTTTTACAGTGAAAGCCGACAGCACTGTTGTCATCTGCGTGTGGTCTGGCTCTCCCCGCCAGACTACAGTTTCTGTGGAAACCTCTGCCTCCCCAGGTTTTTGTCATGTCTTCCAACTTGACTACAAGGCCTTCACCTCCTGCGTTTTAGTTTCCCAGCCCCTCCCTCGCCTGGAGAATGTGGCCCATGAGGATGGATGGTGCTGAATCAGCAGCAGCCATCCACGGGTGGACCTGGCAGGCCTCCTTTGACAAGCCTCCCATCCACCTCCCAAGGGAGCCGGTTCATTCAGCTGTCCGGCTGCCCCACCCTCCAGGCTACACCCTTCCCAATCATTGCCCCACCCGCCCATTAATTGTTTCCATCTTGGTCCCCTCACTGAAAATTCTGCTTAGCACTAACAAGTCCAGGCCAGCATGAGGCCCCAGGTGATCCTTCAGTCCTTGGAAGGTGGACGACTCTGTTGACCTTGGGGGTGTCTCTGTGGTCCTCTGGGACCAAGCCGGCCAGCACTTGACCTGATTCCCCTCTGCAGACCTGCCCGGGTTCTCCTGTTGAAGCTGGGATCTGCCGGATGTTCTCAGTCAGCCGTCGGCGTGGCCTGTGTTGTCTCTGACTGGGCCCAGGCCCGTTTGAGGGTTCTGGCTCAGGTGATGCTGATGCTCCAACAGCAGCAGTAGTGATAGCCACCGTAATGGCCAGCACTTATAAAACACCTACTACGCGTCAGATGCTGTTCTAAGTGCATCTCATTTGGTTATCACAGCGACCAGAGACGTTGGTCTTGTTATGCTCCTCATTTCAGTTGAGGACACTGAGGCAGGCAGAAGTAAAGTGATTTTCCCAGGATCATGCTGCTAGGACATGTCTGAGGCTGGATTTGAACTCAGATCAGCACCGTGCTCACCGCGCCCCCATCAGCCTCAGTTCATGCAGCGCTTCAGCTCCGGAGCCCCAGCCCTTGTCTCAGCCTTGGTCCTGTTACAGGGTGGCTCATGCAGGCCTTGGGCCTTTCTGGGGCGTGCCCTGGTGCTGCCGCTCACCAGGGTGCGGCGGCCCCTCGGCCTCACGCATGGAGTGGAGCCTCCCCAGCACCCAGGTTTCTCCCCTTGGTTGTGGAGCTGCTGACCCGAATGGAGTCTGATCGGCAACCTTCTCCTGCCTCTCTGGCCAGAAGGACTTCTCCTTGCGCCATTTCCTGCACTCTTGAGTTCCAGCTGGACCGGCTCGCTTGTCCCATGCACCCACACTCCGTTCTCTTTGCTCCTGCCTTCCCCCACTGCTTCCTTGTCATCGAGATCTTCCACTCCCTCCTCAGCTCGGCTCCAGAACCACATCCCACAGGAGGCCCTTCCTGCTCCCTCCCCTTTCCTTCACATTACTTAGTACTTAGTGTAAGGCAGCCTAGTACACAACAGGTGCTTAATCAGTGTTTAGTCAGTCAACATTTATGAAGCACCTACTATGTGCCAGGCACTTGGGATACAAATATGAAAAAATAAAGACAGTCTCAACCCTCAGAGGGCTTACAGTCTTTTCAAAGGAAGCCAGAATGGGGGAGAAGTCCAAGGTGGTACAGCCAGGGAGGAACGAGGCTCTCTGCTGAGCTCTCCCCGCCCTCGGCGTAAGCTCTGGCAGAGCAAGGATGGTTTCATTCTTGCCTTTGTGCCCTAGCACCTTGCACACGGTAGGCGCTTGCCACTGAATCGAAATAACAAGTCACTTAAGCGCTGCCTGCCTCAGTTTCTTCCTCTGTCAAATGGGGATAACTAACACCTTCCTCCCAAGGTGGTTGTAAGAGTCCAGTGAGACAACACTTGTGCAGGGTTTTGTGAATCTCCAAGTGCTGTGTAAATGCTGGCTGTCTTTATTCTTGTTATTATTATTAATTACAGTTCAAGTTGTAGCTTGGCAGCCTGCTCCCCACGTGGGTCCCCTCATCCCTTTGGTCCTCAGTTCCTTTGTCTGTAAAACACAGGGTCGGATCGTTTTACTTAGGTGAATGCCCCTCTGTCCCTGAGCTCCGGTGGTTCTCTCTGGCTGCCCCAGGCATGGGACGCTCTCCCTCCCCCTCTCTGACAACTGACCTCCCTGGCTTCCTCTAAGTTTCCCTAGTCCTTTTCATTCTAGGGCCTTCCCTCTGCTGATTTTTCCCATATATAGCTTGTTTTTAGACATGTATTTGCCTGTTTTCTGACCATTCGATTCTAAGCCCCTTGAGGGCAGGCACTCTCATCCTGGCGTCCCCAGCACTTATCCCAGTGCTTGGCACATAGTAGGCGCTTAATAAATGTTGATGGATCGTTTAAGCCCTTCCAGCTCTAGGCCTGTGGTCCTAGGCCATGGGCATCAAATATGGCAGCAGTCACTGGGATCGTCATCCTTGGTTTTTAAAACGGGCATTGGTGTTTTTGTACGTCCCTTTCCCTTCTCCACATTGCCCCTCCCCTCCCCATCACCTGTGCCGTAGGACGCCCCTCACAACAGTTAAGGAGGACAGATGAAACACCGCCCGGGTGTGCTGGGGTCTGCGCCCCTTGCACCCGTGGCCAGAGCTTACAGTTCTCCAAGGCTGGCTTTCGTATGACCAGGCCATCCCTCGTGGCTCTCCCAGGGACAGCATCCTGTTTCCCCTGGCCCCCCAGTTGTTCTTTCTCTGTTGCCCCATCAGGGCAGACCCATCTCCTTTTTCTGCCCGAGGCCTCCTGCCCTGCCTTGGGGTTCTCCTTGCCTGGCGCCTTCGGGACAGCCTGAGAGGCTGGCAGTTGTCATGGCCCATCCTGGCTCCTGAGGATCGTGGTTGGGTGGGCCTGGGCCCAGGGAGGCTGGTTCTTTCGATCTCGCTCCCGGTGCCCACTAACCTGTGCTCCCTCTTGTTCTCTTGCAGATGAGCTCACAGTGCCTGCACTTTATCCCAGTACCCCTGAAGTGTGGGCCCCGTACCCTCTGTACCCAGCGGAGTTGGCGCCTGCTCTACCCCCGCCTGCTTTCACCTATCCCGCTTCACTGCATGCCCAGGTAATTCGGACCCATCGCCACGACCTGACTCACTCAAGCACCCGTCCTTCCAAACTTGGCTCCCTTGAGTGCACAGTACAACTAACCCCTGTCCCGCTAACAGATCCACCTTCAAGAAATGAATGATGGCCTTGCCCCTGACCCGAAGCCATCCCCCTCCTGAGGCTTGGGAGGCAGGACGGACAGAAGGGATGTCTGTCACCCACTGCCTGATCCAGTTTCCAACACCTTCTTCTCCCTAATGATCTCACCTTCATCTCACCTGAGGGGCTGGGACAGGGAAGAGAGCTTCCAGGTAGCTAACTGTCACCAGGACCAGGACTGTTAGACCACATGACACACACAGAGGGCAATGTTTGTGTGGAGAATGGTTTCCAGAGCGTGTGGATGGTCAGTTCTCGTGCCAGCCCATTTCCAGGGTCACTGAGATCCAGAAAGTGACTTGGTGTCCTCCACTCACAGGAGAGGAGCAGGATTTTGGGGGTGGCCTCCTTGGGTTATTTCACAGAGTCCAAAGGACAGGCTGGTTTGTCATGGGGATTTGGGAGCGGTTCCCTGAGACCCATAGGCACATCTTCCTGGGGCCGCACAGTCAGACCTCATGAGGCCCAGGCCTCCTTCCCATTCTTTGTTAGAAATGACCCATCTGTGGGTCTCATTATTATCCAGAGTGCAGTGTCTCCCCTAGGTTCCTGTCCCCCTCCCTCAGAGAGAAACTGAGGCCTTAACCATCCCTCATTTTCCAGATGAGTGCGTTGCCCTCCAGGAGGGGCAAGGGCTTTCCAAGGTCACACAGGTAGTGGAAGTGAGCCAGGTTTGAAACCCTGAGCTCAGCTCCGGATCGAGGTCTCGAGAGAGCTCAGCGGGGCAGACAGGCGGCGGCTGCAGAGCCCCATGTTCTTCCCCTTCCTTCTTTCCTGCTAGGCCCCGCCACAGCCTCTCTTTGTCCTCAGGGCTTGGCCCAGGCTCTCTGACTCACAGAATCTCAGAGAACACCTAGGCCTTGAGTTCCCTCCTGCATTTTACAGATGGGGAAACACATGGACAGTAAAGCCAGATGGCTGACTCCAGGCTCAGCCCCTTTGTGGCTTCCCAGGCCTTTGGGTGTCTTTTTCTGGACGCTAGCCCCCCTGCTTTGCCCAAGCCATGATGCACCTTTTTGGGGACCCATGACCCCCCAGTGACAGAAGACTGATGTGTTTGTGACTCTGGTTCCTCTGGAGGGAGAAGCTCCTGACCAGCAACGGAAGCTGTCAGAGGCCCATGAGCTCTGCGTCTCCAGGGACCATGGAAGGGCTTTGAATGAAAAATACAAATTTGGACTAGGAACATGCACAGCAAGCCATCACAGCAGCTTCCAGGGCCTGTCCTGGGCCCAGTATGTTTGTTTTCTCCAAGTGGAGAAGGTTTGTGTCTCCAGGAAAAGGCCTGTCCGGCAAGTCAGGGGATGGACAGGCTCCCCCAAAGCCAGCCTGAGGCTCCTGGTCCCAGAGGCTTTCTTCATAGCCCATCCACAAAGCCTCAAACTGGTGCCCTTCCCCACCAAGCCTAGGAGAGGTGTGCTAGGAAGAAGAGAAGAGGAGAAAGAAGCTGGGAGGCCCCTCCTTGTCTGGCTGGAGATTTGGAGTAATTCAGTCTGTGCCCAAACCAGGCATCTCTCTCGGCTCCACTTTTTCCACCTATGAGTAGATGGTGTTGGGTACTGACTCAGGTCCTGGCTCTGGACTGGAAGCTGCAGCTTATCCTAAGAGCCCTAAGATATCCTAGGAGCACCTCGTTCTTGGATCAATGCAGAAACACGGGCCCCCAGGCCCAGAAGGGTCCCATCAGTATCCCCAAGTCCTGCCCCCTCTGCAGACCTCTCCCCACTATTCTGAATCTAACCTACCCCATTTCCACTTCCCTTCATTCTCCAACCTTCTCTTCCACCCTCTGCCCTTTGTCCCAGGGTCAGGTGAGAGGCTTCTCTGGCAGGCCAACCCCTCCATGTACAGCTGATCTCACCCCCCTCCTCCCTGCTCCATCCATCATCCCCTGTTCCTCGTGCTGCTTGAATCTTGCCAGCTGATGTTCTTCCTCCTCTCGTCTGCTGCCAAACCCCTCAAAAGAACTGTCCGTACTCTTTATTTTGAAAATTTTTTCCACGTTGTCTGTGTGTTTTGTTTTTACATTACAAATATTTCCAGATTACCCGCATTCCCCGAGAGCTCTCTTGTAACAGAGTTAAACAGGCACAAACTAATAATACAGTGCCCTCATGCAAAAGTGCAGGCAACATCTGTCCCCTTCCTGCCCCTGCCGACTTTCTCCTTTGTGTTTTCTTTAATTAGCAGAAATGTATTTACTCTCCCTCCCACCCTACCCCCACCCCATTTGAAAAAAGAGAAGAAAACCAAATTCTTTGTTGAACAACTAAGCACAGGCAGCCTGTCTACCCAGATTCCCTCAACGCGTGGGCATTCTGCTCCCTGTGCCTCTCCATTGGCACTGAGGTGGCACGCTTCATCATCAGCCCTTCCCACTCGTGGATGGGCATTCTGCTCCCTGCAGCCTGTGCCTCTCCATCAGGAGGGAGGTGGCACGCTTCATCATCGGCCCTTCCCACTCGTGGATGGGCATTCTGCTCCCTACAGCCGGCGCCTCTCCATCAGGAGGGAGGTGGCACGCTTCATCACAGGCCCTTCCCACTCGTGGATGGGCATTCTGCTCCCTACAGCCGGCGCCTCTCCATCAGGAGGGAGGTGGCGTGCTTCATCACAGGCCCTTCCCACTCGTGGATGGGCATTCTGCTCCCTACAGCCGGCGCCTCTCCATCAGGAGGGAGGTGGCACGCTCCATCATCGGCCCTTCCCACTCGTGGATGGGCATTCTGCTCCCTACAGCCGGCGCCTCTCCATCAGGAGGGAGGTAGCACGCTTCATCACAGGCCCTTCCCACTCGTGGATGGGCATTCTGCTCCCTACAGCCGGCGCCTCTCCATCAGGAGGGAGGTGGCACGCTCCATCATCGGCCCTTCCCACTCGTGGATGGGCATTCTGCTCCCTACAGCCGGCGCCTCTCCATCAGGAGGGAGGTGGCACGCTTCATCACAGGCCCTTCCCACTCGTGGATGGGCATTCTGCTCCCTACAGCCGGCGCCTCTCCATCAGGAGGGAGGTGGCACGCTTCATCACAGGCCCTTCCCACTCGTGGATGGGCATTCTGCTCCCTACAGCTGGCGCCTCTCCATCAGCAGGGAGGTGGCACGCTTCATCACAGGCCCTTCCCACTCGTGGATGGGCATTCTGCTCCCTACAGCCGGCGCCTCTCCATCAGGAGGGAGGTGGCACGCTCCATCACCGGCCCTTCCCACTCGTGGATGGGCATTCTGCTCCCTACAGCCGGCGCCTCTCCATCAGGAGGGAGGTGGCACGCTTCATCACAGGCCCTTCTCACTCGTGGATGGGCATCATGTTGCGGAGTTCTTAGGGCTTTTGCGATCATTTGCTTTTCAGTGATGACACTATTTTGTCACTTGTGCTCCTGGGTCTGCTCATTTAATTCTTCATCAGTTTATACAAGTCTTCAGATTGTTCATTTTTATAACATTGACCTCATAGTAGAAATTGTTCTGGTTCGGCCGCTTCCTTTGGCCTCAGTTTATAAAAGTCTTTCTAGGTCTTTTGGAAGTTGTCTTCCTTCCTCATTATTTCTGCACAGAGCGTGCCATCACATTCTCTTATGCTATC
Organism: Trichosurus vulpecula; assembly: GCF_011100635.1. Lineage (NCBI taxonomy): Eukaryota > Metazoa > Chordata > Mammalia > Diprotodontia > Phalangeridae > Trichosurus > Trichosurus vulpecula. The sequence continues at coordinate 3,784,572 of NC_050578.1, forward strand.
TCTCTACATTCAGAAAAGGCAGCTTGAAGAGTTCTGGAAGCCTGTCTGAGCTGTGTGAGTGACTCTGAGCCTGCGTCCTCCTCCATAAAATAGGAGGGGACAATGAGACCTCTGGCCTCTCCCCTCTTTGGGTTATTGTGAGGCTGAAATGACAACGTATGTATCAGGTGTTTGCCCACCCTAAAGGACCATAGAAATATTCATTTGACCCTCACTGCCTTGACTTCCGTATCATGCCTACATTCTACCTTTTGTGTCTTACAGTCTGCCAGGGCTGCTTCCTCCAAGGTTACCCGCGGTTTCTGTATGTAGCCTCCTTGGTCTCCATGCCCTCTGACACTGTTGGCTGTCCCCTCCCTTGACCTCTGGGATACCACATCCCCCTGGCTCTCCTCTCAGCTTTCTGAATGCTCCATCTACTTCTTCTCTGGCTCTTTTCCCTACCCTTATACTCAAGGTGCTGTCCTCATTCCATTTTTCTGCTCTTTATATGATCTTCCTGAGCAGTCTCATCTACTCCCATATCATCTGTTATCCCTTTGATTCACAAGAGATCATAGGCTCATCAATCTAGAGGTAAAGAGGGAAGAGGGAGAGCTTTGCCAGAGAGCACGCTCCCCTCCAGAGCTCCCATGGGTCCACTCCCCACGTGGATCCTTCCATCTAGCAGCAGTGCTGAACTCCAGGCTCTCCACCTGGCTGTCCCATGGGCATTCGGAGTTACCTCATATGAACTACTCATCTTCCCCACTAAACCCAGCCAGTCCTGTTCAATCTCCCCTGTCGCTACCTATAAATGCAGCATTGTCCTCCCTGTCACCCACGTTCATGTGCTTGGAAGTACTGTCCTTGATTCTTCCTTCTGCCTTTCTCCAAGTCCCTTTACTTCTCTGCCTGCACCAGCTCTTCACATCTATCTGCTTTCCACTCGCCCAGCCAAATTTAAGCTTTTCTCACTTCTTACCTAGAGCTGTGGTTCCCATTTATGGTCTAAAGGATTGCTGCTAACAAATCTTTAATGGCATCTTTGTTAGTAAGTGATTGTAACGAATATTTTATTAGTATATTATATTACCCTGGAGTGACTTGTCCAGTGTCACACAGCTAGTAAGGTGAGAGCCTGGATTTAAACTGTCCTCCCGACTCCCAAGGTCCGTGCTTTTTGCCCACTTTTCAGCACACCACCCATCTTGTACTCACAGCACACTCCAGCATTCTGGTTGAGTTTTGAAGAATGAAAAACTGGGGAGCCCCTGGTCTGGACAAGTATAATAGCTTTCTCTTTTGTCCCCTTGGCCCTCCTCCTCAGATCCACCCTGCACACACCTATGCCAAAAGATGCCTGTGCCTCCGAAGGCACAGGTTTGACTGTCTCCCTTGTCCACTCGGTAATTTTCCTAGTGGCCCCAGGATCCAATATAAACTATTTTACCAGGCATTCAGTGTCCCCCACAGTCTAGCCTGATTTCACAATGCCCTCTTCCTCCTGGTCAGACTGGTTCACTTGCTCTTTTCCAAATTTGGCAGCCGTCTCTGACCTCTGTGTATTTAGACCATCCTCGGTGTCTGAAATGCACTCCTCTCTCATCTCCATCTCTCCAAATCTTCCTTCAAAGCTCAGCTTAGGCACCACATCCTCTGTGAAGCCTTTCCTGATCCCTGCCTTCCCCCTAGTTATCAATTCTCTCTCCCACTCTCCTTCTTTCTCTCTCCCCCTCTTTCCTCCTCTTTGTCCTTTCTCATTCCCCTTCTCTCCTCTCCCTCTTCCCTTCTTTGTCTCCTTTCCCTCTCTCTCTTCTTTCTCTCCTTCCTGCTCTCTTCCTTCCTCCCTCTTCCTCTTCCCCACCTTTCCCCCAGTTACCTTGCACTGACTTAGCTGCTTTTCTTCTCCCAAGGACAACGTAATGGCCTTATGTGCAGAGCCGTGTTGGCCCCTAGCTTAGGGTCTCGAATGCACTAGGAGCTCGTGCTTACTAAGTGTGTGTTGACATGAGCTGAGTTAAAGCCCCAAGGTGGGATTTGTGCATCCTCCAGAATTTTGGCACAATGATAAAAAGCCTCGGCAGGTGGAAGAGGGCTGATGGGTGCCCACTCGTCTCCTGCTCACTTCGATAAATGACAGTAGGGTCATTGGAGCTTGAAGTTGCTCAGAGGCCATGACATTCAGTACACTTTATGATGAAGAATAGGCCCCGAGAACCGAGGCAACTTGCGCAGCGGCACACAGCTGGATTTAGACGGTGTCTCCCTGACTCCCGTGCTGTTGGCCCCAAGCGACACTGCCACGGGTGGCCGGTGCTATGGGATGGTCACTCGGTCCAGTCTCATCTCTCCATTGCACCACGTTGTTTTGCTCGTATCCACGTATGTGCCGTCAGCCTCTATCCAGGGGTGCATGGGTTGTCAGAAGTTCCAGAAGTCTTTTTGCTACTTTCGGAAATTGGAGCTTGAGGGAAATGGAAGGAGGCCGTGAACCTGCCTTTGAAGTAAAATGGTGGTGACAGGGTGGAAAAGACAGGTTCCCTCCCGATAGAATCATGTTTTATTCAGGCTCCGTGAGGCCATCCAGCCATGCAGACCAGCCCAAAGAGCCGAGCGGCCGGCCCCCAGAGTGCGAGGCCGTGGTGGCTGCTATGGCTTCCAGGCACTTCTTTCTTGCTCACTGAGCCTGGCTCCTGGCCCTGCTAATGGCCCTCAACAGCAAACATAGTTAAAAATTAACCAAGGAAAATATTAAATATGGATAACCAGCACTGAGTGTGGCCTCCGTGTGCCACAACGGCTTACATGCTTGGGCGCTCTCACCCGGCATGCCTCGTTACTGGGTCTCTGTCACGTCCTCATGTATTTGCTCCGCTTCTGTGCAAGCTGTACTTACGGGCCCTTCTGCTGCCAGGCCAGCATGCCCGGCCGGATGTGCCGTGAGGTGAAGGGTTCCCAAGCCCGGGCCTCTGCTTCTGTTGGCTTCATCTGGCCCTCGTGAAGAACAGGGACTTGCAATGGACAGGGTCATCTGGCCCAGGCCCTCATTTCACAGAGAGTGGAAAGGAGGCCCAGATCCGAGTGAAGGGGCTTGCTGAAGGTCATGCATGTGACTGGAAGCCGCAGAAACAAGTCCAGCCCAAAGCTTAGACTCCACGGCCACTATGGTACATACCTTCTTGGACGTAGGCCCCAGATCTGTTTGGAGCCAGGGATCTACTGTCAGGGATGGAAAATCATGGAGAAGAAAAGGAATCTCCAAGGCCTCTCCTCACATTCTCATTTCTGGAGTTGAGGACAGTACAGCAAATGAAGTCTGGGCTGCTTGCTAGAAATGGGCTGTTGGGACCTTGAAAATGGCATGATTGCTCCAGAGGAGCAGAAAGACTGTAATTCAAGCCAGCAAGCATTTATTAAGCACCTTCTGTGTTCCCCGTCTTGTGCTTAACGCTCGATGTCCAAAGCTGGAGACTGACCCAGTCCTTGCAGTAAACAGGCACTTTTGAGGGCCTGCTCTGTGCACAGCATCAGCTTATCTAGGCTAATGCGGGGCTGGACGATGGAGTTGCAGTCTGACGTTTGTTGGTTCAGATATTGCTGGGAGAGAAGACTTAGAGCTGGGAGGGACCAGTCAGTTCAGGGCTCCAGCAGCTTGCCTGAGGCAGGGGTTTGAACCCAGGTCTTCTGATTCCAGTCCTTCCCGCACTCCTACCCTGGACTGTGTTTTGTTGTGTTTCTTCATTTCTTATTACAATGACAATGATAATGGCGGCATTCGTGTAGCACTTGAAGGTTCGCAAAGCGCTTTCCAAATATTCTCACTTGGCCTTATTTTTCTCATGGCCTGTGTATTCGGGAAGCCCGCCCGCCCTAGCAACGGAACGAATAGAGATAAGGTAAACAGTCATCGAGGACCAGCCCGAGATATCTGGGGAGGGTGAGAGAACGGGGCAAGCCCTTTCTTCCAGGGAGACCAGGCCAGACTTCTAGGAGGAGCCCCCGATGGGGGCCTTGGATAACGGGGGTCTGCAGACGGGAAGGGGAGAGTCTGGTCAAAGGCGAGGGGACAGCGTGAGCAGAGACATGGAGAAAGGAAGAAGCAACAGCCCAAGAGTCCTGTGGACTGGCCGGGAACCGTGCAGATTTCACACGGCTCACTCAGAGGACCAGCATGTTGTCTATAATAATGGCTGTCAACACTGACCACTGGGCTTCCTTGCGGAATTAGAGAACTTGGGGCTGATACCATCCTTTCCCTTAGATCTGCCGGTTGTAAAGACAGAGCTGCCTAGACGCAGCTGGGGAAGCAGTGGAGAGAGTGCTGGGCCTCTAGTCAGGAAGACCAAGTGAGACCATTAATTATAAAGCTCTTAGCACAGTGCCTGGCATACAGTAGGCACTTAATAAATGCTTGTTTCCTTCCCACACTGCAGTGAGCCCCCCCGGGTGGGGGGGATTCAAGCCGATAAACGCCAGTGTCATTGTGAGCAAAGTCCTGCCCTCGTGGATCCCTGTTAATGCCAGTCCAACAAACATTTCTAAATCCCCTACTGTGTGCCCTGCACTGTGCTAGTCCCTGGAGGGACATCGATGAAGAGGAAAGCCAGCGCGTGTTCTAACTATACCGGATGTGGAATGGCCTAGACCAGGCTGGCAAGGGCCATTGGCTATAGTGTCCCCAACATTCCTGAGGTTGTGGCGGGGAGGCAGAGAACACCCCAAAGGGCGTGTGTGTTGGCGTCGTGATTGTGTGAGTGGTGTCCGTGAGGCCCAGGGAAGGGACAGTCAGGCCAGGGTACAGGCTTTCCCAATATCACCTTTCCTTACACGGTAATCAGGCCATCTTCTTCCTTTTCTCCTTCCTTCCTTCTCCCATCAGCCCTCCTTTCTTTCTCTGATGCCTTGATCACATCGGGTGCCAAGCACCTCAGTCAAGCCCAGGGAGGCACCAGTTATCACTAGCCCTGCACCAATCCTGACCTCAGATGCACAAAGAACCCCGCCCCATTCTCCTGTATGTCACCTCTAGGTCCCCTGGCCCCAACCTGTAGCAGGGAGTCTGTCCCCTCTCCCCTTCCTTCACCACCTGTCCCAGGAAGGCCACTCCAGCTCTGCTCTGTGCTTAATGAGCACGTGGATTCAGATGCACAAAGCCGGGAACCACGGGTAGGTACCTGGTTTCTTTCTTTGTTTTTAGCCTACATGGGAAGCTTGGACTCCGATTCCTATGGGGTGTGTTCCTCAGACGTGTTTAAAACATGTCCATGATGGCGTTAAGAGGGCTTGGGTGTCTACAGGTGGTAGCCCAAGGTAAAGAAAGGCCAGCTGTGCACCTCCTCCTTCGCCTGTTCCTGCCATCCTCTGCAATCTCATCAAGGTTTCATTGTGGTGTTGGGTCCAGCCAAGGGGGTGACAAGAGCCCCAAGACTCACCTGTGCTGAAAATGAGAAGGGGCCTCCATCCTTCTTTCAGGAAGGGATGGGGCTTAGCTTGGGGCTGAATCTAAGGGCCCACCCAACTCTGATGTTCCCTGTTCTACAAGGCCCATTTCCATCCATGATACTCTGTGGTCTAAGGGCCCTCCCGGCTCTGGCATTCCCTGTTCTAAGGGCCCTCCCGGTTCTGGCATTCCTTATTCTAAGAGCCCTCCCCACTCTGGCATTCCCTCTTCTAAGGGCCCTCCAGAATCTGGCAGTCCGTTCTAAGAGCCCTCCCCACTCTGGCATTCTCTGTTCTAAGGGCCCTCCAGGTTCTGGCAGTCCCTGTTCTAAGAGCCCTCCCCGCTCTGGCATTCCCTGTTCTAAGGGCGCTCCAGGTTCTGGCATTCCCTGTTCTAAGAGCCCTCCCTGCTCTGACATTCCCTGTTGTAAGGGCCCTCCAGGTTCTGGCATTCCCTGTTCTAAGAGCCCTCCCTGCTCTGACATTCCCTGTTGTAAGGGCCCTCCAGGTTCTGGCATTCCCTGTTCTAAGAGCCCTCCCTGCTCTGACATTCCCTGTTCTAAGAGCCCTCCTCGCTCTGACATTCTGTAATTCTGAGTCCTAGGACCACTCTCTTGGAAAGACAGCTCCAGCCAGTTGGGTCAGGTGACAGTGAGGGGACAGTCGTTTTCTTCCTGGCTTCCCCTAAAACAGAGGATTCTCTGTCCCCACTGACCACTCCATATCACAATGTCCAAGTCAGACATGGGCTCCAGAACCTGTTGGCCTCCCTTCCTTCCCAGCTCTCTCTCTCTTCCTTTTCTCCTCTAACTTGCCTTCCAGAAGTGGGCATCAGTCAGTCGGTCCACCCCACCGCTCCTGGAGTTGCTTCCTGTTCCCTTTGCTCCAGTCCTGCTGGCTCTTTCTTTCAGGAGGCTCTGGCCAAGCAGTCAGAAGGGGGCCTCCTTTCCTCCGAAGGCAAACCAATGACGGAGTCAGTTTTCCTCCAGCCCCTGTCCCATGGTTCACATGTATAATGGGGCAACTAGGGAATGCACCCCTCCCCTTCCCCCCAAATCTGCTGACCTGAGACCCCTGCCATGGAGCCAGCGAGGGCAAGCCCTGCTGTGGGAGTGCTGTCCTAGTCCAGGAAATCAGTGGGCTTCCTCTAACCACTCTTGGGGGACTCACAGGTCCTTTGCTACAGAGCGGGGAAGGTTTAAGGGCATAGCGAGCTTGCTCCAGTTTCCTGGCCCCAGAGCTAGCTGCCTGCTGCCCCTCTTTCAAACCCAGAGGGATGGGATGCTGCTGACATCAGTAGGTGGAGTACACACCCTGCCAAAGGTGATAACTGCTTCCTTTTCAGGGCATGGCCCTGGGAGTTGGGGGCTGGGGTCAGGGAGACAGACAGATACAACTCTCAAGACAGGAGCAAACCTCCAGAAGGACCTCCGGCTCCTCTCACCACTGGCTGCCTGGGTGACGGACAGCCTCTGCCTTTCCCAGTTACGCACTTGGGCCCCTTCCAGGAAGCCCTGACTTATCAAAGTGGATGCATTTTTCTAGGATAAAGCAACATCCTGCTTACAGAAATCCCCCCTTCCCTCCCCTCCCCCAAACAGGCAGCCTCCTGGTTCCTTGCCAGGGTCTTTCATTCCTGCATTGCTTTGGGGAAATTGTTTACATGGGCTAGCTCTTAGCCCCTCTGCTCCTCGGTCTGTGATTCGGGAATCGGGTGATTCTGTTTGGGAGCAAGGGGTTCAGTCACCATCCCTGCTTTTCCAGGACACTGAAGCGGTACAGATAACTTTCTGGGGTGTCCGACAGATGCTGTACCATGCTGCTAGGACCTAGTTCTGTCTCTGGAGAATGCTCCAGACCCATCAGCTTGCAACGGGGGCAGTGGTGATGACTGAAGAAGCCGCCTCCCACCATTGCCCTTGGTTTGCCTAAGATAGCCATCCTGGAATTTTAGGGACTCCAAGGGTCCACTGGGGTTAGTGGAAAGACCCCTGGGATGGCAGGCGAGAGCCCAGGGTCCCAGTCCTTCCTCTGACTTAGGAGTTACACGTAGTGATGACTCTGTAGCTCCTAAGTCACATCATTTCTCTGGGCGTACAAACACTTCCCCTGCCTGTGTGCTATAAGGAAGGTTCTGGGGAAGCCTTAAGAAGCACAAGCTGGAGCCAGGGTTGGGGAGGATGCCTCGCGGCTGCCATGCCCAGACTCAGCAGGGGAAGGGAGGCTGGAGCAGCTCAGCCTGGCTCACACTTCACTCTCTCCCTCCACCCTTTCAGATGCGCTGGCTCCCTCCCTCCGAGGCCACTTCTCAGGGCTGGAAGTCCCGTCAGTTCTGCTGAATACTGTGTAAGTAGTGCCCGTGCCTCCTGGGCTGTCTTGGCCCTTTTCTTGAAGCAGAGGAGCCTGGGGAAAGGGAGGCCTGGTGCTTCTCCTCCTCTAAAGGATGTGAGTGCAGCCTGGAGGACGCAAGCAGCCCCATCCAGCTAGGTTCCGTAGGCCAGGGGACAGATTTCAGGTGAGGCCAAGCTATCTGAACAGCACATCTCCCTCACCGTCCTGCATCATCAACGCAGGAGGAAGAGCTAGGCATCCCAGGCGTCCCAGAGAAGCACGGGTGACCCTGACAGGGTTCCACATGTTTGTCCCTTCCATCTAATTTGACCAACATTAGGCCCTGGGGGTGGAAAGCAACAGTGAAGCTGACCCTCCCATCCAGAATCTTCCATTCCACAGGGCCCTACCTGGTGCAGGCCTTACTTTCAACTTCTGTTCAGGTCTGGTTCTGCCTCCGTGTCCTGTGAACTGACTTCCTGCTTCATGGGGTGTGACTGGGTCTGGGGGTGTCCCTCTTCTACTAGATGGAATTCCAGTCCGCTGGTCCTGTAGCCAGGGCTGTACCATTAAGCATCTTCGTGCCCTCATCCCAGAGAGCTCACTCAGGTCCCTTCCCCGCTCCTCACCCGGCCCGGCAGATGATGCTGTGGAAGTCGAGTCAGCAAGACTTTGAAAGTTGAGGAGAGCTAAGGGAGGAAGGTCAGCGATGAGGTCACTGTTGTTTGTCTTTCACTCTTGAAGAGGACCGTGGCACCAGGGAGGCGATGCTGTGACATGCAAGTGACTTGGATTTCAGCGAGGGGCTGCTGTCCAAAGTCACCAGCCTCTGGCTGGCCAGAAGGAGGGAGGTGTTCCTGTTGGATGAGGTTAGAAGAGAGGGAAGGATTTTTGTGTTCGAGGGAGCTTAGGAAAGGGGTTAGGGCTGGATGCAGAGGTGTGGGGAACATCTGAGTGGAGGATAATGGAATCTACCGACGTGGAGCTGCCCAAGATGAACAGTGTAGAGAGGACAAGAAGACGGCTTGGGACAGAGCTCAGGGGGTGAACCCACTCTTGGAGGGTGGCAGATGGATGAGAGATCCAGCCAATCTCAGAAGGATTTAACAAGTGCCAGTTACATGCAGGCCTCTCTAAGGATCCCAGGAGAGAGCAGTGTCAGAGAAGCCAAGAGAGAAGGGAGCGCCTGGGTCAGCAGGGCTGGTGTGCTAGACGCTTCTGAAGCCACAGAGGGCCAGGAGGATGAGGAGAGGAGACCTCAGACTTCACAGTGAAGAGACCCTAGATAACCATGGAGTTAGCGTCAGCTAAGTGGCAGAGTCTGGAGTTGGACCATCAGGGATTGAGAAGTGAGGGGGCTCAGTGAGGAAATAAAAGCAGAGTGTTCTATGTGGCTGTCACGAATGAAGAAACTTTATTTTGTATTGAGCTAGTGCAAAATACATCTTAGGTAAAACATTTGGTAAGTTATTTGTGATAAGCTGTTTGTACACCTTTCACACATTTGCAGGGACTGAACATATAACTGGGGGGAGGGAACTAGCATGCAGTACAGCCACTTTCTTATGTGTGTGTTTTATTTACTAAAAGGGGCAGGAATAGCACATTTTGTGGGAAGCGTAGAGAATGGCAACTTGAGAAGGAAGAGCAGTGGTTCTGGGAGGACCAGTTTTCGCTCAGTGTGCCCCAGGGAGAGGCAAGAGGACTTACTTCTAATGGGAAGGGTGGCCACAGGGCAGTATTTCCCAGAAGCTCATTTATCTGTGACTGTTCTTGGCCCTTGGAATTTTTTTTTTATTGAGAAACACTGAATCAAAGAAATGTTTTGGGACTAGGAGACTATTGTATACTGAATGTGTCTGATCTGAGAGAAATGCGCATTTGGAGGTTCTCAACCCAAGTTGGAGATGAGTCATCACATCTGCGGATCACATTTCATTTGAATTGGGATTTAAAGGATGAGCAGGAGCTCAGTAGGGAATGGGCAAGGGGGGTGGGCACATGATGTAATATAAGCATGGGGCCAGGCCTCTGCATGGGCATCGAGACGGGGTGGCAGCTAGGTTCTGGAAACAAGCTGTCCAGGTTGGCTGGAGCTGATGAAGTCAATTTGGAAAGGTAGGAGAGGGGAGGAGACAGGTAAGGAAGGACTTTCGACACAGGCCTGGGGAGTTTGTATTTTGTGCTAGCATCTGTAGGGCACAACTGGAGATGTTTGTGCAGGGAATTTCAGTGGCTGCACAGGTAAGAAGAAGAGAAATGAGAGATGGGAGTCAGAGAGGCCTTCAAGGCCACTTCCTTTACAGAGGTGATGGGTCCAGGGTATGGGACACTACACACATCTAAAATTTTTTTCCATGTATTTTATCAGTTTTGCTGATTGTCTTTTCTCTTCCGTTTCCTTTTTTTTCCTTTGGGAAAAAAAATCTTTGTTATAAGGGATGCCTCTGAGAGGGAGGAGGAGGTACAAGTAGTAAATCTAGGTGATGTAAAACAAGATAACATTTTTTAAAGCTATTCCAGCACTTTAGGAAAAAGGTGATAAGGGCAAGAACTAGGGTGGCAGCCATGTGAGTGGAGAGAGAAGGGTGGCTCCAAGACGAGGAGCGAAGTAGAATCAACAACACTTGGTACCTGATTGGATCTGGGGGGAAGGGGGTGAAGAATGAGTTATAGTGGAGGTTGTGAACCTGTGGGACAGGGAGGGTTGTGGTGCCCTGAAGTTTGGAGGTGGTTTAGTGAGGAAGAAGATACTGGGTTTTTCAATTTGGCCTCATCCCGATCAGAGTTCCTTTCCCATGGGGGATAGAGTTTCTCTTCCACAAATCTGATTTAGTAACTGCAGCTGAAACATAAATATTCTGGTGGGGCTGTGGGAAGACGGGCAGGCTAAGTCACGGTTGTGAATAGGTCCATCCAACTATTTTGAAAAGCAATATGGAATTATTCAAGAGAAGTTACCAAAGTGCATCCTCCCCTTTGACCTAGTGATCCCACTGATGGGTTAATGGCCCAGGGAGCTTGCTGGCAGGAAGAAAGGGCCCATCTGTGCAAATACCTTGACAGCTGTTCAGTTGGGAGTAGCAAAAAGTTGGAGACAAGCTACGTGACCAACCATTGGGAGAGGACGAAACTCCCTGGGGCAAGGGAATATGATGGAATGCTCTGGTGCTAACAGGAGAGCCCAAGAAGAGGGTTTCAGAGGAAAATGGAAAGGCTTGTGTGAACTGAGAGAGCAGAGAAGGGATTGTCTAGACCCCGGTGTCAGCGCCACCTTGTTGAAGTCACAGCCCAACAACCACTGAACTGCAGAAGCAGCTTGAGCGCCATCGGTCTTAACACTTGGCAGCTGTTACGTTTATGGTTTTCTGGAGCATTTGTTTAGGGTTAGCCACTATGGGAAAACAAAATTTATCAATTAAAACACACATACACACAAATATTCTCAAGAGAAGTCAAGAGACTCATTGGAGGGATGAGTTGGTCCTTTAGTCCCTGTGACTCAAGAGCTGTCCTAATTCCCCTCTCCTTGTCAACAGCATAAAGCCACAGAAGGAATGTTAGAGTGGGAGTCCAGAGACCTGGGTTTGAATCTCAGCTCTGCCACTGACTGTGTGACTTTGAGCCTCCTCACCTCTTTGGGCCCCTGTTCCCTCCTCCATAAATAGAAAAGGTTGGACCATGTGGCCTCTGAGGATCCTTTCCATAATATCTCTTTATATGTTGTATGTGCCCTGCCCCATCTTCGTGATAATTTCAAAAAAGGTCCTCTAGATAATGCAGATAGGATCAGCTCTCTAGAGGAGAAAACTAGTCTTTTGTGGATATTCTCTAGAATATCCAAGCATTATTTATACCTATGGGTTTCCTTTTGCTTCTGGATTTTCAAGGGCAAGGTATGATCACTTCATTGTTTTCCTTTTTTGATGAGTTGTAGCTTGGTAGCCTGTGTAGACCCCCTATACTCTGTCTACACCAGCAATGACTTGACTTGGTTTAAAACTTGTGAACAATGCCATAGGAATTCCTGTTCAAGGGCGTTTCTGTTAAAGCACCCTTAGTCATTGACTGGTATCTGGGACTTGAGTCCCAACACTATATTCTCTCTTCTTAGAAGTTCTCAGGACTGACAGTCATCGGGAGAACCAGAGAGAGAAAGACCAAGCAAACACACTTCCAAGACCATTCCCATTCTATGTTACCAGGGGCAGGTAGGTGGAGCAATGGACAGAACACCTGCCCTGTAGTCAAGATCTACAGAGGCCCATTTCCTCCATCCTTGTCCTTTCCTGAGCCTGGGGGGCCTGCAGGAGGGAGCATTTAAGCTGAGCTTTGAAGGAAACCAGGGTTTCCAACAGGTGGGAGTGAGGGGGCAGTTCTAGGCTTGTTGGTCAGCCATGGCAAAGAAACTGAGACAGGCACAGCAGTTAGACCATAGTGGCCAAATGGAAGAGTGCGAAGGAGAACACTGTACACTAGGGATAGGAGGGTGAAGGTCTTTACTAGAGGAGCTTATATTTGATCCTAGAGCTACAGGGAAACTCTAGTGTTTACTGAGTTGGCAAGTGGCATGGTCAGACTTGGTGGCTGAGTGAAGGGTCGACTGGAGAGGAGAGAGATTAAAGGTAAGGAAACCAGTCAGGAAGCGGCCGCTTGTAGCTCATTAAGAAGTGCGTAGTACCTGAACTGGGGCGGTGATTGTGGAGTGGAGGGGACAAACACAACATGATTCACAACTGAAACAGTCTTTGGAACGTCCATTTCCACAGAAATCAAAAATCTGAGGAATGAAAACTATACCTGGAGAAAAGCCTGTTTACTAAATGATTCAGGGAGCACATTTAGTCGTGAATTTTACATGATTTTCTTGAGCCTTAAGGCACTGAGTAAATATACAGATTAGGAAAGGTGTGGTCAGATAACTGAATTGTTACGTTTCATTCAGTTCACGTGAATTGATTGATTATTACTATAAATTATTGATCTTGGGGTTTTAGATGACTGCAAACTGATGTGCTTTTAAGTTGTATTAAAAGAGGCCTACTGTCCAGAGGAAGAGAAATGGTTTCCTTTACTACTCTTTTCCTAAATTTTCATATTAAAATTTAAGCACCACTGGTTTTTCAAAATTTAGTTTTCCAAACAAAATCAATCGGAGTAAGATTAAAGCATATTTTTTCCACTTTACTTTCTTTGCTTTTTCAGTGCAAAATGGCTGTTGTGGAAATATGTTTTGCTCAATTTCATGTGTATAAGGGCTATTGCATTTCTTCTCAGCGGGTAGGGGAAGTGGTGGAGAACGGTGGAGGAAGGGAGAGAGAGAATCTGAGCTGAAAATAATTTTTTTTCATTTAAAAAATCAGTCAGAGAATAACCCCCTAAAAAGTGACAAAGCACCATAGTGGAATATTGATTATTCAGAGAAGCAAAGGAAGATGGCTATGAATTGATGCCAAGCAGAGGAAGTGGGAGAAGGAAGACAATATACATGGTGACACCAACAGTATACCGAGAAATATGGACAACCACAAAGAACTGAATGCAGTGTAATTCTGATGGCCAAGCTTGGTCCCAAAGGAGATGTGGAAAATAGTGCCTCAGGTACTTCCCTTCCTCCTGTACAGAGATGGAGGACTTTTGGGGCAGAACACAGCATTTAGTTTTGTTGCATAGTGGTGTCTTTAAAGTTGCTGCTTTGCTTCAGTTGTTGGCAAGGTCTTTATGGCCCTACTATATGCTCAGTTTTTGTTAAGGTGCTGTATACATCTAAAAAATGTATACTCCTTTCTATTCCCATTCAGTCATCACCAGAGATGTGTCATATGGAACTGGGAGAAATCTGTTCAGTTCTCTAACTTCTTTCTTATCTTTTGGTTATAGTTGTCTAGGTCTAAAAGGGATACAGTTTTGGAGAACCTCAACTGTTAAGAGTTTTCTTATACTGTCACCTTTTCTGAGATGATTTCCCTCCTTCCTCTTAGCCTTAGCCTGTGGTTTGTGTCTCTTGTGTTTCTTAAATTCTGCCTTGAGTTATGCTTTCTCCATTAGATTGTGTTTTTCTGATGGCAGGGATCATACTTGGTTATAAATATGTGGGACTTTTTCATTGTTATTTTCAAGTAAAAACAGGAGAGGAGGAATTGAATCGCCTAGAACTGGTTTCTCTGCCCCCACCACCTTTGTTTACCCCTAATGCCTGGCATGGTATTTGACCCATTGTAGGTAATTAATAATGTATTGATTGATTAAGAAATTAAAGCTACTTTTTGAATTTTGAATTTTGAAAATTTCTTTGCATTTATCTTGCAAATATTTTGTATTGACTTCTCTGTCTTTGTTGTCTCCCCACAGTTAGAAGGTAAGCTCCTTGAAGGCAGGGAATGTTTTATTTTTGTTGTTGCTTTCCTAGGCCTAGCATAGTAGTGACACACAACAGGTGCTTAATAACTGATTTTTAAAATTGAATTATGATGTGGTGTGGTGGAAAGATGGCTAGATTTGGCGCCCAAGGACTCAGATCCAATCTCTAGCTTAGAGACATAGCACCTGAGTAGTATGCATAGTCCTCTCCTGAGTAAGGAGTTGGGCTAGGTGCCCCTCAAGTCCTCTTCTGCTCTAAGCCTGTGACCTTATAGTCATGTAGCCCAACCTCCTCACTTCACAGATAAGGCCGAGGGAAGAGAAATCCTTTGGCCAGCAGCACACAAGTACTCAGTGACCATGCTGGGACTCAGACTCTGGTCCTCTGATATCAGATGCAGAGTGCTTTCCCAGTGCTTCAGGCATGTTTTCAGACCCTTCCAAATCTAACCATCCCTGATTCAAGGCCAGGGGCTCTTGGGGCGCCCTGAGAGAGGACTGCTAGCCCTCGTGACTCATGTTCACAGGTGCATCTCTTCCTCCTTCCCAGGTACCAGGTGTGTGATGGCGGCTACACTTTGTCTTGTGGGTATTGATAGAATCTTCGGCAGTGGCTGCTGGTTTTGTGAGCTGTTTTGTAAGACTGCAGCTTACTGGTGAGTACATGGAGCAGCCAGTCACACCATTCCAAATGGGTCTCAGGAAGGAGAGACCGTTATGTAAGAAGGACTGACTCCCTTCACACAGTACCACACTCAGTGGAAAGGGTACATATCCTGCCTCCAGTGCGTCCTAGCAAGACTTTAACAGCTTTCAGCCTCAGTATCCTCTTCTATATAATGGGGACAATAAACACCACCCTCTTAGGATTGTTGTAAAGTTAAAATGAGATAATATTTGTAAAGTTCTTTGCCAGCCTTAAAGTGATATATATACATATGTACATGTATATAAATGGTAGTATTATTAAGACTTCAATTTGAATCCTGCCTCAGACACTCATTAGTCATTTGTCTCCTCTCACAACGAAGCTCAGGATCGCTGTCCGCCCTCCCTCCCAGGGATGTTCTGAGGTTTAGCCACAGTAGGTAGCACCGGCTGTATATATTATACTTGCTTTCTTTATCTGGAGGACTGGAGATCAGGCCTCGTCCCTAACTGCCCCGAGTAGAGTGCGGGTCCCCAGCCAGCCTGCCGTGGTGAGCATGCTGGGCCTTTGCCATTGCAAGGACAGCTACACTGTGCTGGCCACTGCCAAGGGGTTCCTGGTAGCCAAAGCTCCATGGATAGTGTGCTTTGAGGCTCACAAAGAAATTGATGCACTGGATGTTTGATCCTCCCAACCACCCTGGGAGGTTGGGACTTGTCATCGCAGGTGGGAGGAGGTAAGTGATTTGCTTGGGGTCACACAACTAGTAGTTTTTCTTCTTCGGTGCCACTCAAAATTCTGGCCCATCACCATGTTTTTGGATCCAGACTGTGCTCCACCTCCCAGCATTATGGAACTGTGAGTTTGGTAAGCATTCCATCGATGCCTGCATTTGTGTTACCAATAACCATGTGGAACAGCCCAGAGCCAAGCACAGATCCCTGGGGCACTTCACCGGAGACCTGCCTCCCAGAAGCTATATCATGGAGCCATGGCTGACAACTCTTCCGGTCCAGCATTCAGTCAGTTCCGAATCCACTGACCATACTTTGTCCAGGCCTTGTCTTTCTTAGGCTTTGTTATACTCTTTACTAAAATTCTAACTAGATAATTCTCTGCAGCACCTTGCTAATTCGCCGGTGTAGTTACCCTGCATGAGATGGGGGTGAGGCTGGTCTTGCCTAAGCGTAGTCGCCTCGCTGGTGCTTGGGAGCCAACGCTTCCCTCGTAGACATTTGTTAAGCCCCTTCCGCTCTCCCAGAGTCAGCTTTGGCCTATCGCTCGTTGCCTAGAGTCAGAAGCCTTGCCCCTGCTGTGCTACACCTCCCTTCCTGCACCGGTCATGGATAGCAGATTGTGTCTGTGTGCTTTCAGAACTCCAGGGTGGAGCTGGTCCGCATTCCTTCCTGTGATGGGGGATGGGGCGGGGGAAAGAAGATTCCTCCTTCGGTCTTTGCCAGAAAGTGGTGGTGATGTCACTGTCAACATGGTGGAGAAGACAGGGACAGTGAGTTTCCTCCTCTGTAAAACAGGGGTTGTCTGCTAAAATGAGTTTTGGAGCCAGTGGCTGCTGAGGTCTCCTTGTACTGTCTGTGAATCTTTGATTTCTCTCTTGCTTTGTCTTTCTCAAATTTGTTTTTGAGAGGCAGTCGGGGTTAAGTGACTTGCCCAGGGTCACTCAACTAGTAAGTGTCAAGCGTCTGAGGCCAGATTTGAACTTGGGTCCTCCTGACTCCAGGGCTGGCGCTCTAGCCACTGCACCACCTAGCTGTCCCTCCTTCTTGCTTTCAAGAAAAAAGGCCCCCCAGCCCCCCGGGAAGCCATGGCTTTCAGAAAGCTAGATGAAGAAACAAAACCTCTTCCTGCTAGAGAAGAGCAGTCAGAAGGTCTCTTCACATAGTTGACGACCCGTGATGGCGAAGGGGTTTGGCACTACTGACCCAGTGAAGAAGAAACTTCCCAAGTTACTAGGTGTTTACTGTGAACCAGGCAGTGAGAGCCCTCCAGACGTGGAGCAGAATGGCCTCCTCATGGGACAACGTAGGGGGTGACACCTCAGCCTGACCACATCCCTGGACCTGCAAAGTGGGACGACTCCCCGGCAGCCTTCTCTTCCAGCCTGAAACCCAAAAGAACACCCTCATTTTGCACTGACCATCACGTTTGCTTTTAAGTCAGAAAATGGAAATGAGAGTTCCAGGATCCTTCAGGAGAGCTTTGCTGTTTGGGCTGGGAATCAAGCCTTAGGTACAGAGGAAGGTACAGAAACCCCATGTCCCCCCCCTCCCCAGGTTCTACAGAAAGCACACTTCCCCCCCCCCACCTCCTCACCTGTCCACTGGGGTGTTGTGTTCCCAGACGCCTGGCTTCTGGCTCATCGTCTTCATGTACACATTCCGAGGGTTGACCAAAGGCCCCAGATAAACCACCCACATTCCGACCCAGCCTTCAGTCCCATTTGAGAGCTGGCGGGAACTGCTCCTGCATTCTTCTCTCCCATGAGATTTCAATATGTGTGGCCTTAGGAAGTGCTGGGGCATCTGCAAAAACTGTAGACATCTGGAAGCTTCAAGCCCCTCGGAATCACCCACTGCCCAGAGCAGGCCAGACCTTTCCACTGGTCTCAGCCAAGCAAGTGTCCTTTTCCCAACCTTGCATCATACTCTGGAGGGCAGAGCAGACAGGGAGTCAAGTCACAACAGGAATGCCATTGTCCCCTCCTGCAACAAGAGATAAGATGTGCCAGGCTGGAGTCAGTGGGCCTAGGTTCAAAACCCAGCTGGGCTGCATGACCTTGGGTGAGGTCCATCTGGAGTAGGGGACAAGGACAGCTCTGCTCCCCAAGTCAGAGGCCCAAAGCAAGGAGGATAATGTGCGCCTCCTAAACCTTGAAGTGCTGTAAAGGCGTGAGTGTAGGACTTACCCAGTGGAGCGTGGGGGACGGAGGGAAGCTCTGTCCTTCCTCCCATTGCCTTGTGTTTGTGGGGCTCTGTTCCAATCAGGTAGAGTGGGTATTTGTTGAGCCGGGCCTGGCTTATTTCTGCCTCTGTAGCCCTGGCACCCCGCCCCAAGCTCGCATGGCATGGATCCTCTGTCCCAGTAAAGGATGTGGCATCCTCAAGGCATGGGGTACCCAGCTACATTTGTCAGGCCACCTAGATCTGGGGATATATATATTCCAAAAGGTTCAGGGGAAAACCCATCAGGATCTCACAGGCTGAAATTCTATGGGAGAAACTATTCTGCAAAGGTCGGAAGCCCTGAAGAATGACACTGCTGACAAAAAGGAACGATTCTAAAGACAAATGAAGAAAAGAAAGAAAATGTTCTTAAGAAACCCGTGTGGCTAAAGAAGGATTAATTAACTTGAGTTTTTGTTGTTTTTAGTTTTATTGTTGCTTTTTTATATTTGCAATCTCCTACCTCCCCCTCCCACATTGAACCCTTCCCCACTTCTCTACTGGGAGGAAGATTAATTTACCTACCAGTTCTCCAGGAATTCACCATTACAATTCACCACAGTTTGATTGCGGGTATCCCACAGAGTTCTGTCCTGGGCCATCCATACGTATCAACTCCCATGGACTCAGCTCTGTGGTGAGTATTCTCTCCTGACCTCAGTCTCACTGTTTACAGGAAGCCTTTCCCATCCCTCTCAGTTCTGTTGATGATTCCCATCACCGGGGGGTAGGGTGTGTAAAGAGAGGACTAGCCCCTCTGGCGTGATGGCTGCTTTCCGAAAACCTTTGGTGTCCACCCGATTCACCCAACTCTCCCCTATGGCTCCAAGAAGCTCTAGCACGTGCGGTGGCCACATCCCAGTAAACCCTTTGGGCAGACGGTTAAACCAGGCGTCTCAAACCCTTCGGTGTGTGAGGGAGCTGCCTACCCCAAGTGTGTGAAGGCTTCCCTCAGCAGAACGGGCAGATGAGAACCAAGGAGGCTGAAGCAGGCTCTCTGGAGCACTTAGAGCTTGGTCAGACATGGAGGATGCCAAGGTCATCCCCTGGATCCCGAGCCATCACCACTTGTCTTGACACTGTCCTGCCTCTGGACTCGGATGCTTCTGGAAGAGAGTGAGGCTGACTTCACGCAACCCTTCCTCACTTAGATCCAACTTAAGCACAAATCAGAGACATCACCCACATCATTTTGCCATTTTTACCTACCTCAAGGTCCTGTGGCAACGGGCAAGAGATGAAGCAGCACATGCAGAAACACTGGGAGCTATAGTCCCAACCCGGCCCACAGGTGGCCCAGTCCACAGAGTCATCTGGATGTCTCAGCAGCCTTTTGGAAGGGCTTCACTGCTTACCTCCTGGCATGAGGAAGGGGCTAGAAAAGGTGCCCTAAAATTGTCCACTTCACCCAACCCTGTGGCAGGTGGGGATCCCACCGTGCAGTTGAGACAAACAAAATGGACAGAAGCTTTTGCAAAGACGATTCCACTCCCCATCAGCACATGGAATGTGCACACTCTTACGGACAAGATGAAATCCAGTAGACCTGAAGGACAGACAGCTCTTGTTGCTGGAGAACGTAGCAGGTATAACATCCAGGCATAGCAGCCCTGAGGGAAGCGAGGCTGGCAAGTGAAGGCCAGCTTCCCGAAGTCAGAGCTGGGTGGACATGTTTCTGGAGTGGTCATTTGGAGCGATGGGGAGTGCCCGTGAAGCTGGTGTAAGTTTTGCAATCAAAACTAATCTTATCAGCAAGCTTGTATGTATGCCCCCTAAAAGGAGTGAATGCCAGGCTCTTGACAATGCAGTTGCCACTTGCAGGAAAGCACCACGCCACCATCAAGAGCAGATGTGCTCTGGCCTTTGACCCGGCAATACCACTTCTAGGGCTGTATCCCAGAGAATCACACAAGGGAGAAAGGGACCTGCAGGTATGAAAATATTTATAGCAGCTCTCTCTGTGGTGGCAAAGAATTGGAAATCAAGGGGATGCCCGTCAATTGGGGAATGGCTGAACAAGCTGTGGTATATGAATGTAATGAAACATTATTGTGCTATAAGAAATGGGGATGTTACAGACTTCATAATAACCTGTAAAGTCCTACATGATATGATGCTGAGTGAGAGGAGCAGAACCAGGAGAACATTGCACACAACCACAGACATATTGATTCTGTGATGACTAACCTTGATAGACTTGGCTCTTCTCAGCAATACAAGGTTCAAAGACAGCCCCAAAGGTCTCATGATGGAAGGAGCTATCCAGATGAAGAACTATGGAGTATGAATGCAGATTGAAGGAAACTGTCCGCTCCCCCTTTTTTTTTCTATATATTTTTTTGGTTTTGTTTCTTCTTGCTCATGAGTCACTCCATTGATCGTGGTTCTTCTTTATGACTTGACTATTGTGTAAATATGTTTAATGCGAAGGTATATGTAGAACATATATTGGATTCCATGCCATCTTGGGGGGAGGGGAGAGGGGAGGGAGGGGAAGAAAATTTGGAACTCAAAAACCTGTGGAACTGAGTGTTGTAAACTAAAAATAAAAAAATTAAATATTAAAAAAAGAGTAGATACGCTCCCACCATGACAAACCCTGAGGTCAGAGGAAAATTTTGAGACTTGAGACCCTTGTTGTCAATGTGCTGAAAGAGGATAAGCTTATGATAATAACTCAGACTTCGATGCTAGAGTAGGCCCAGACTACCTGATAGGGAGGCCTTGGGAGGAATGGTGAGAATGGCAGCAGCAGTGGTCACTTACTGCTGAAGACTTGTGCATCTCATGACCTCCTCGCCAGCATTTTCTGTTTACCTAAATGCAGTAAAACTTCATGATGCACCCTTGCAGCAACATAGACTATATTGTTGTAAGAAGAGAGAGGATGTGAGAGTGATGAAGGCAACGTGTGGTACGGAGTGCTGGACTGGTCATAGACTTATCCTCTTCAAGCTAATATTCACATTCAACAAAGCTGTGTCCCCTAGGCAAAATGACTACCAGAAGAATGAATATCAGCAGATTGGAGCTCTTCTCTGAGCGGGAACAGCTCCTTGCTAACTCGGAGGGAAAGCTGAACCAACACACAGTTGGCGAAAGTGGAGTAGAAAAGGAGGGGGCAGCTTGAAGAGATTTGGTGTACAGCACGGCATGTACTCAGCTAGGTCAGGACACTCATTAACATCAAGACTGGTTTGATAAAAATAATGGGGAAATTCAGAAGCTGCTAAAATGAAAAACGAGAACTCCACAGGTTTTTTAAGCAGGCTAGTGCATCCGTCTCTGTGAAGGCGGCATTTAACTCCAACAGAAGTAAGGTACAAGAGAAGGTTAGATGTAAGATTCTTGGCTCAGTAGGAAGGCAGATGAGGTTCAGTATTATGCTGATAGTAATAATCCAAAATGGTTATTTATGGGTCAAAGACTTATGGTGTATCTCAGCTACTCAGTGCTGATGGAGCCACATTGATTAGTGATAAGGACATCCTGGAAAGATGGCTGAACGCTTCCATAGTGCTCTCAACAGATTGATCACCACCGAAGCTTTTGACCTTAGGTTGAAGCCAGTCCCTCCCTAGCCAAATTTCCAACTGAAGAAGAGGTTTTTGAGCGCCTTTAGGCTCCTTTCCTGTGGCAAAGCATGTGATGCTGATTATATTCCAGCTGAGATTTACAAGGCAGGGGGTCCGCTGTAACCCTTTTCTGGGTTATATGGTAAGAGGAGCTTATCCCCCAGGAGTTAAAAGATGCCTCTGTTGTCCGTCTCTATAAAGGTAAAGGACAATCACGGGGGTGGGGGGGGGGTGTCTCTCAGTCATTGCTGGCCAGATTCTTGCTCGAGTCCTTCACCTGGAGGATGGTCATCTATCTGAGAGCCAGTGTGGCACCAGAAGGGGCCGAGGAACATTTGATACAGTGTTGGCTGCCCCACAGCTCTAGCAGAAATGCCAGCAGCAGAACAGAGGTCTGTACACAATACTTGTAGATCTGACCAAGGCCTTTGAAACTGTCAGTCTCATGTTGGCTCGCCCTCCAAGCTCTCGTTGGTCCGGTCAGGCACAGTCAGACACGCTGCACCTGGACTTCAATGTGGTGACATCCTCCTGGTCCTCTTCAAGAGTGAAGACAGCTATTGCTGTCACTGCATCTTTCCTGTTTAGACTGTGAGCTTTTGGAGACAAGGGGCTCTCCTGCCTTTGTATCCCAAATATCAGGCACTTAATAAATGCATGTTGACTGACTGATAAACTTGTAGTCCTTGTGTATATATATATATATATATATATATATATATATATATATATATATATATATATCAGCTTTTCCTGAGTCTTTACAGACAGCTGAGTGTCACAGTGGATAGTGTTGCTGGACCAGGAGTCAGGAAGACCTCAGTTCAAATCCAGCTTCAGATGCTTAATAGCTATGTGGCCCTGTGATTTTCAATTTTTTTTCTTTTATTCTGATGATCTGTTTTGATGTATTAATGTATTCATCTCCTAATTTCTTGAACCATAAATGAAAATGAAAATTTCCTTTTCCTAATCACAGCATCCTCTGATAATAAATTTGCCTCTATTTATTGTTCTGGCTGCATACCATATGATTTGAAGTCTTGTATTTATGTTGTCATCTGTTTGTTATTGCTTCTGCATTTAAGAGCCAGCATCTCTCATAGTCAGCATTGAGATAGCATTCTAAGGCTTGCAACGAGCTTTGGATCCTCACAACCACGCTGGGAAGTCGGTGCCGGTATTATCTCAGTTTTACAGGTGAGGGCACTGAGGCTGACTTAAGTGACTTGCCCAGTGTCACACAGTATCTGATGAATTGGATCCAGGTCTTCCTGACTCCTACCTTACCCAGCGCTCTATCCTATTTCCCATGTGGTCCCTTGAACACGAAGCTTTTTTTATGATTACACGACACTGCAAAGGAAAGATGGAGTAAGCAGGTCATCTCCATCTCTGTGGTTGTAGTCCCCAGTGACCCGGCCCAGTCCCAGGGACTTGGGATGGCCAGGTACTGAGCCAAGGCTTCTTATTCTTACCCTCTGCCCCCTGGCCTCCCGGTTGGCACCACAGCTCATCCACACCCACCTGGAAGTTGTTCTCGTGTCCAGCTTTGGCCTCCCTCTCTGCAGAAGGAGACTGGTTACGGCACATTTTAAGTCTTTGTTGATCTCTTTTACATCACATTCCCCTCTACTTAGCTATCCCTTATAACAAGGATTTTTTTAAAAAGATTTTCAGCAAAAAAATGACCAACACACTGACCTTCTGAACAGGGTGTGCCCTGTGCCATGTCCCAACTCCCATGGCTTCAAGGGAAGAACAGGCAGATGTTCTCCTCTCTGGTCGACCACTATAAGAAAACAAGGCCCTCGTTGCAGTAGGCACAGCATACGTTGTCTCACTTGCTGCCCTGCTCCCTTCTTTGTTCAGCTCAGTTCTCCCTTTCATCTGAATCCATCACAGTTGTCACAAGATCAAAGAATTTAAGAGTTGGAGGGGGCCTCAGCAAACAGCATACTCCCCCAAGAAGCTCCACTGTAATGTCCTCAACCAGGAGGCAAGCAAAGCAGAAGTGGGAGGGGGACCCTACCACCTCTGGAGGAGACCTTCTGTCTTGTGTATATCTTGTTTGTACATGGTCATTTGCTTGTCTTTCCCATCAGAATGGAAGATTCTTGAGAACAAGGCCCATGTTTTTGCCTTTCTTTGTATCCCCAGCACTTAGCGTAATGCCAGGCACCAAATCAATGCTTGATTTAGACTGTCCAGATCAATGGATATGAATATTTTGGACTCAAGCATTCCGATCTTGTTTTCTTCCAAACGAGGCTTAAATCTAGGTTGGGACTGGACAAACTTTCTTCTCAGTGAGAATAATAATATTGTCTGCCGTCGCTATGAGATGGGCCAAGCAGAAGGAAGGGCAGGTGGACAGGCAGGCAACTCTTTCAGGAATCCATGGCCGCCTCCTAACCTGGTTCTTGCTCTTCTGTTTCAGGCTTGAACGAAGCATCACCTGGTTTGATTCCTCCAAGACTTTGCCACAGCCTCTATCACACATCTGTACTTGTCGAAGAAAAAGCATAATAATAAATAAAGGTGTTTTTTCTCTTTTACACTGTATAATATAAGAACTAGTGTTTCTGTGAACGCGTGGTTTGCCATCCATTGCTGAAGAGTCTGAATGAAGCTTTAAACATCACGTAAACACGCAGCAGGAGAGAGTGTTTTCTATGCTGAACATTGTAAGGACGCCTGGATGATCGTACACTGGGTTGGATCACAGTTTTTGTGTTTGACTTTTGAATGCTTAGAATCAGAGTTTCTATTTTGTTCCCCTGTTAAGCTGCATGTCTGGGGAATTTTTAAAAATCTTATCAGCCTTTTTGTATTGTGAGTTTGTGTATTTTTGTTGTTCTGGTTCGGGTCTTGGGGAAGGTCCTACATGGTGTGTGTGTGTCAGACACAGTCGTATGTAGTTACGGAGTTAGCTTTTAACTCCCAATTCTGCCAGCACATTTACTCCTTGGCCAGGGAAGGTTCTTTTCTTGGTATATTTGCAGCTAGATGAGCTGAAGTTTTCTGGGTCTCAGTCCCATAGCTAGGGAGTTGTGCCAGTACCAAGCCACAGGGCCATTCCAGACTGGGTGGGGGAGAAGAAGTGCCTTGCTCTTCTATTTGTTATCACACCCCTTAAGGAGGAACACCTAGGGGAAGGGAAGAGCTCTTGGTTCTCTTGTGGACAGAAACCTTGGCTCAGGGTTTGAGAGAAGCTGACCCAGCCCTCTCAGTCCCCTGCACCAGGGGTTCTGCAAACATTAGGCTAGTTATGGGATCTTGGGCAGCCCCGAACCAAACATAGTCCTGTTTTCTATTCATGAGAAAATGTCAGCCCAGCACAGAAGAAGCTGGTGTGAACCACATGGAGCTCCATGTTTTTACACCTCTTCTCAAGAGAGACCTCCTCAGAACCAGTCATGACTCTCTTTTTGGTCCTAAGTTTGTTTGAGTTGTTTGTCTGATACTTTAGAGGTTAATAAACATGTTCACCATTTTATCATAGGTGTGTTCACACTTGTTTGTTGTTGGGTTTTTTTTTCCTCTTAATACAGAGTTCTGGAAGGAAGGGTGGGGAATATAAGAATGATGACAAAGTCAAGAAACTTAAGGTTTCTAAAGTCACAAAAAGCACAATGGAGAAGGGCAATGAGGTGGAAGGTACCCTTCCTGTTGTTAAAGGGAAAAGTCAAACTAAGGACGCCTCACGTGTCATACTGCTCTGAAAAGCCATGCTGGGACCTTCATGGGTGGATCAATGGCTCATGAGTGACAAGCCTGCTTCCTTAGGAAGCTGGCTGTCCCCTCCTAGCCTCTCACACTTTCTTGAACGTCTGAAGGTATTTTTTATTGTGACTTATTTTTTTAAAGAAATAAAGTTTTGCTTCTAGCTGCCACACAGTTGCCTTGGCACATTCTTTTTGCATAGGACACTGCATTGTGGACCATGGACCAGCAAACCTTTGAACACTGAGGAAGGATTGGGTATGCCAATGGGCACATGTGGGGGACAGAATGGAAAAAAAATAGCTGGAGAGTCAGCGCTCCTGAAAGCTGCCTCAGGCTGTGGCCACTTAGAAGTCTCCTCTATGTTGGGTTAGAGCACACCCATCACCTTAACTGTTCTATCTCAACTGATCCTCAAGACAACCTGGCAGCTAGGTAGTACAAGGGTTAGTCTCTTTTCACAGAAAAGAAAATTCAGGCAGAGACAAGTGATGTGATCTTGCTGAGATCACACAGCCCAGCTGGTGAGGCTACTGCCTCTTTGGCCATAGACTGTTTCCTAACTTAGCATCTGTGAATTTTTTTAAAAAATATTTGAATAACTATTTCAGCATAATTGGTTTCCTTTGTGACCCTGTTTATCATTTTGCACATTTAAAAAACATTTTGAGAAAAGCTGCCTAAGCTTCAGGCTTCATCAGGGGTCCATGACAAAAAAGGTTCATCCCTAACATACCCACTCTCTGAAAGTGAAAGGATCCCCCAATTAATAAATGGTCAAAGGATATGAACAGGAAGTTTTCAGATGAAGAAATTAAAGCTATCTGTAGTCATATGAAAAAATGCTTTAAATCACTATTTTTTAGAGAAATGCAAATCAAAACGACTCTGAGGTACTGCCTCACTTCTATCAGATTGGCTAAAATGACAGAAAAGAAAAATAGTAAATGTTGGAAGATGTGGAAAAATTGTAATACTAATGCATTGTTGGTGGAGTTGTGAACTGATCTAACCATTCTGAAGAACAATTTGGAACTATGCCCAAAGGGCTGTAAAAATGTGCATGCCCTTTAAACCAAGCAATACCACTACTAGGTCTGTATCCCAAAGATACCATAAAAAAGGGAAAAGGACCCACATGTACAAAAATATTTATAGCAGCTCTTTATGTGGTGGCAAAAAATTGGAAATTGAGGGGATGCCCATCCATTGGAGAATGGCTGAGCAAGCTGTGTTATATGAATGTAATAGAATACTATTGTGCTATAAGAAATGATGAGCCGGTGGATTTCAGAAAAACCTGGAGAGACTTATATGAACTGATGCTGAGCGAAGTGAGCAGAACCAGGAGAACATCGTATACAGTAACAACATTGTTCGACTTTCAGCTTGGCTAGTCTTAGGTCTTCTCAGCAATGCAGTGATCCAAGACAGTTCCCAAAGAATCATGATGGAAAATGCCCTCCACATCCAGGGAAAGAACTATGGAGTCTGGATGTGGATTGAAGCAGACGATTTTCACTTTTTTGGTGGTTTTTTCTTTCTCGTGGTTTTCCCCTTTTATTCCGATTCTTCTTTCACAACATGACTACTGTGGAAACAATACTGATTGTACATGTATAACCTATATCAGTTTGCTTGCTACCTTGGGGAGGGGGAGGGAAAGGAGGGAGAAAAATTTGGAGCTCAAAATCTTACAAAAATGAATGTTAAAATGATCTTTACATGTAATTGGAAAAAAATAAAATACTATTAAATGAAAAAAATTTTTTTGAAATAAAAAAGTGAAAGGCTTGCCAGCTAGGCCATCAGGAATCCATAAGATGCCTCACTGCTGGCTGAGATGCCTCCCTCGGCATGTGTAGCCAACCGACTCCATCTTGGCACAGGCTCACCCAAATCCTGTGTGGGTAGGGTTCCATCTATTTACAGGCATCAGAAGAAATTCCACTTGGTGATACACACTAGACTCTTCCTTTTTATAGACAGGCCTTTAAATCCGTGATACCTAGTTTTTCTTTTTTCTTTTTTTTTTCTTTTTTTTTTTTTTGCTGATAGAGGTTCTGCAAACACTAGGCTAAGTTTTCCCTTGGGCCAGGTGCTTGTCACTCCAGATGTCTGCCCTGACCTGCAGGCTCATTCCAGAAGTTCTCAGCATGTGGGCATAAAGACCAATCTGCCACACTGAGTCCTGCTCAGCTCTCTTAGAGGGCAGCACACAAGCCAGTTCTAGTAGCCTGGGACCCTGCCCTGTCCTCACACAGGAACCACCCAGCTAAGTCTGCTATACGTGTGTTCCCCATCATTAGCTCATGGCCTTAACCCAGGGTCTGTGAACTGTAAATTTTTTAAAAAGTATTTCAATATATAAATGTGTAATACTATGTATTATATATTTAAAAAACAAGATTCTAGAAGAGGCCTATTGGCTTCACCAGAATGAGGTCCAGGGCACAAAAGAGGTCAGGAAACCCTGCCCTGGAAGCTGGGGGCGGCAATCAAGGGAGGCTCCTTTTAGGGGGTGACCCCTGAGTGGAGCCTGCAGAGATTCTCTGAGGAAAGCCCCCTCCAGTTGTAGCAGCCCATGTTCTCCAACCTTATCACACACCTCCCATGAACAGAGCCAGAGTTGGTCTGGTCTGGGTGGGAACCAGATGACTTCTGAACTGTGATGGGAGGAAAGCGGTTTGTGTGGAACCAGGAAATTGGGCCAAGAAGGGAGGGTTGTGGCACGCTGCCCACATCCCCTAGTTCTCAAGCCGAGGGCCACTGAGTGAAGTTGTCACTACATGGCAATGCAGCCTTATTAGTAGTTACTCATGTCCCTATTGGGCAGCATCCGGTGTCCTGAGAAGGCGCTCCGATGTCCCTGATGGATCTGCACGTCCCGGGGGGGGCAGGCTGCAGTCCATCTACATCCTTGCATTAATCAGTCCTCCATGAGAGGTCTTGCCAGTGTGGGAGGCCCTTCTTCCTAAAGGCCATCCCTCAGGCCCACCTCCTTTTCTGATCATACGCTTTTGGAGAGATGCTTCTTGGGACATTTCTTGCACGAACCTCCCATGCTCTAAGTTTGGCTCTCCCACAATCGGGATTCTTTAGAAATTGTGCTGAGAATGTTGGCATTAAGGGTGTCAGCGGGCAGGCAGCTTGGGATCCCTGAAGGCATTCCCAATTCCATCCAGAAACAGTCTTCGGTCCAAATGTCCTTAGTTTATCTTGGAGTGTTTTTGTTCTTTATGTAAGCAGAGCACTGTGGGCAGGGGTGGGGGGAGGGGTCTGTGCAGTGCTTTAGGGGGCACCTTCCTTGTCTCTATTCCACTAGACTGGAGCTCCTTGAGAGAAGGGGCTGTCACTGCTACCTCTGTATGGCCCGCACTCGGCGTAGTAGAGGCGACTTGCATGGTCCCCTTCCCACCCGACTGCTGTCCAACACCGATCTCGGGTCCTGAGATGCCCCAGCAGTGCGGCTGGCAGGGTGGCAGCACGGGGATATCCCTGGGCTCTGTATCCTGATGGAGACAGTGAATTCCAGGTCCAGGTGAATAGCACGGACAGGAAGACCTTAATGAGCCCCCATCTAACTCTAGAGATTCAACAGCTTCATCAAAGCTCAGATGTTAGAACTAGAAGGGGATTTTGAGACCACCTAGATCAGTCCCTTGGTGCACAGAGTCTGGAAGACTCGAAGTGTAAATCCAAATGCTTTCTAGCCCTGGGACTCTCAGCAAGCCGCTTCACCTGTTTGCCTCAGTTTCTCCAAATGTAAAAGGAGACCATAATAGCACCTCCCTGCTGGGATGGACGGGAGGATGAAGTGAGATGACATCTGTGAAGTGCTTTGCCAGCTAATCAGAGTTCATGTTTCTATGCCACTTTAAAATGCACAAACGTTTTCCTCGACAATCCCATGAGGTCGTTTGTTGTTCGGTGGTGTCCACTCTTCTTGACCCCTTTCGGGGTTTTCTTGGCAAAGATACTGGAGCGGTTTGCCATTTCCTTCTCCAGCTCATTTGACAGATGAGGAAACTGAGGCAAAGAGGGCCGAGTGACTTGCCCAGGGACACCCGCCTAGCTAGGAAATGTCTGAGGTCACATTTGAACTCGGGTCTTTCTGACTCTAGGCCCAGCGCTTTATCCACTGCACCACCTGAGGTAGAATTCTCATTGGGATAGAGAAACTGAGGCACAGAGTGGTCCAATGACTGGGGACATAGTGAAGTGACTGCCAGAGCAGCTGGGGTCTCCCCAGCACCCCAAACTGGGGATTAATAAGCTAACAGAAGGCAGACTGGGCAGCGGGGCAAGAAGCAAGCTTGGCTGATTTCTGGCAGCCTCCCTCTTCCCTACCTGATTTCTCACAGGAAGACTTGAAGGTAACATAAGACAACATGGAGGCCTGGGCACACGAGGCAGCTGAGACCAAGCCACGCTTGGTATCCATCCATCCATCTGTCCTGCTGCTGCTCCTCGAATGGCCATGACATCGGACTGCCCTGGGACTACTTACGATTCCTTAGACTCCTTCCCAGCCAAAAGCCTCATCCTTCATGGCTACCACTCCCCATACAGATGGTCTCTGCCACAGAATGTCAGCTCCTCAAGGCCAGAAACTATCGTCTATCCCCAGTACCTGGCACATAGTAGGCTTTCCCCTTCTAAGGCATCGCACAAAACCTCAGCTTCTTCCAGAGTGCATGTATGTCAGACCTCCTGTCTCATCTATAACTGCCTATCAGGCATCTCAGACTGGATGTCCCATGGATATCTTGGAACTCATTATCTTTCCCCCAAACCCTCCCCTCTCAGGAGCTCCCCGCCGTCCTTCCAGTCACCCAGGCTCGCCACCTCATTGTGCTCCTCGACTCCACCCTCTCCCATCCCCCAAATCCAGTTACCAGATCTTATTCATCTTACCTTATAATCTCCCTGGCATGTACTCCCAGACCGTGACACCGCTGACCCCTGGTGCAGGTCTCTATCACCCTGCACTAGACAATCGCAGGGGCTGCAAACAGGGTCTCTTCCCCATTCCAATCTACCATCCACTCAGTTGTACTCATTTCACTCACCAGCAAGGTGATGTTTAAGATTCTGCAAGTCAGGCTTCAGCAATATGTGAACTGAGAATTACCAGAAGGGCAGAGGCAGAGGAACTAGAGACCAAATTGCCAGCATTCTCTGCATTATGGAGAAAGCAAGGGAGTTCCAGAAAGACACCTACTTCTGATTCACTGACTCCACTAAAGCCTTTGACTGATCACAATACAAAGAGATGACAGCACCAGATCATCTTACCTATCTCCTGAAGAACCTGTATGTGGGCCAAGAAGCAACAGTTAGAACCAAACAAGGGACAACTAATTAGTTTAAGATTGGAAAAGGAGTACGACAAGGCTGTATACTGTCATCTTATTTAACTTATATGCAGAGTACATCATGCGAAAATGACAGACTGTATGAATCAAAAGCCAGAATTAAGGTTGCCAGAAGTATCAACTCAGATATGCAGACAATACCACTCTGATGGCAGAAAGTGAAGAGGAATTAAGAAGCCTTTTGATGAGGGTGAAAGAAGAGAGTGTGAAAGCTGGCTTGAAGCTTCACATCAAAAAAAAACGAAACAAAACAAAAAACCCCAAACCCACTAATGTCTTGGCAACCAATCCCATCACTTCCTGGTAAACAGAGGGAGAAGAAACAGAAGCAGTGTCTGATTTTACATTCTCGGGCTCAAAGATCACTGCAGACAGTGGCTGCGGCCATGAAACAGAAGATGCTTGCTCCTCGGAAGGAAGCTTTGGCAAGTTTGGACAGCCACTTAAAAGCAGACAAAGGTCCGTGTAGTCAAAGCTGTGGTTTTTCCGTGGCAACATATGGTGGTGAGAGTTGGACTATAAGGAAGGTCAAGCGCCGCATAATCAATGCTTTCTAATCGTGGTGCTGGAGAAGACATATGAGAGTCCCTCAGCCAGCAAGGAGATCAAATCAGTCAATACTTAAAGGCTATTCCCTAGAAGCTGAAGCCACATCATGAGAAGACAGGACTCCTGATTTTGGGAAGGGAGAAAAGAAGAAGGGGCTGGCAGAGGAGGAGACGGATGGATGGTGTTGTGGAAACAACAAACGTGAACCTGGATAATACTTGAGGAGAGAGTAGAGGACAGTAGGGCCCGGCGTGCTGTGGTCCACGGGGTCGTGAAGAGTCAGACATGACTGAACAACAAGAGTGACGTGATCAGATGTGCACGGGAGGAACATCGCTGTGGTGGCTGTGTGGAGAGCCTAGAGGCAGGAGGCGATCAGCTAGGGGCCTATGGCCATGATAGAACAGGAAGGAAGGACAGGAGACTGGTAACCATGGGAGCAGAGGGAGGGGGCCAGGTGGAAGAGATGACCTGGAGGGAGAACTGGTAACAGGAGGCACCGATGAGGTGTGAGGGAAAGGGAAGATGCTAGGAGGACTCTGAGGTTGCACTCTCGGAGGCCTGGAAGGTGGGTGATGTCCCTAACAGAAATAAATAAGGAAGTTAAGAGAAGGGAAGGTTTTGAAAGGCAAGAAAGTGCACCTTGCTTTGGAGCTACTCCCTCAGTGCCGCCCCCCCC
Source organism: Trichosurus vulpecula (assembly GCF_011100635.1). Classification (NCBI taxonomy): domain Eukaryota; kingdom Metazoa; phylum Chordata; class Mammalia; order Diprotodontia; family Phalangeridae; genus Trichosurus; species Trichosurus vulpecula. The sequence continues at coordinate 3,816,200 of NC_050578.1, forward strand.
CCCATTTTTAATGCTGCTCTTTGGTATGAAATGCCAAAAAAAAGAAAAAGAGCAAAAAATGAGCTATCTTTGGCATGAAATGTTTTCAAATGTTTTCAAATCCAGCTAGCACAGGTCCGTTCCAAAGTAGGTGTGGAAATTCTCTGACTTCTCTACTCAAAGACACTAATTGCTCAGGAGTGGTTCAGAAATGCAGGATTTGAGAAAACCAGTGGCACTTTGGGACTAATTAGGTCTTACACGGCCCAAAGAAGACACATTGCAAATGAAGTACTCTTCAAGGGGCTTCTCTGACCGAAAAGTTGGGTTATAAAAGTAACTACTGGATGCAAGGAAATACAGCTTCCCCTTTTGTACACAATGACAGAAGACCTGTGCCCTGGCCAGAGGCACAGGGTGGGAGAGGGAGGGCAGCACGTAAGAAGTCACAGCACTGGCCAAGACATCCGTGTCATGAGAACGTCTGCTTCCACTCATCCAGGCCCTTACAACTGGTCAAATGAGCTCCCTTAAATGGCCCCCCGAGTGACTGTATCAAAATTACCAATACGCACAGCTCCCAAAAGAGACAGAAGACACCACACCTCTGCAGAGATGGGAGGCCTGCAGGTGTGGAATACAACATGTTTTCAGATTTTCTGGATGTGTTAATCAAGTTTCACTGTTTTTCTCTCCTTCCTCATTTTTTCTTCCTTTAAAAAATTACATCATTATATGGGGTGGTTCTCTGGAAGAAGAAAGGAGGGATATTGGGAAAAGTAACAACAAATAGCAATAAAATGTATTTTGAGGGACAAAAGGGAGGGAACTGTCTTCAAAGCCTTATGAGACACCACAATCACGTATCATAGATTTAGAGGCAGATGGGACTAGTCATGTGATCAGCCCGCTCACTGAAGCCCAGAGAAGAAAGGTGATAGTGTCTTGAGGTCACAGGGGCAGCAGTAGGTGTTAGAAGCCCAATTCATACGCAGGTCCTCCTACATTTGGAGGGCAGTTAGATTGGCTCTTCGGGCTAGGCACAGGGGACAGGAATGGGCAGTTGCCAAGAGAGGTAAACTAATAGTGAGGCAGTCCAAAAATGTACGGTTGGGGGACGGGGAGGTTCCCTTCTCCAGATGTTTCTGTGAGGGCTGGACATCCACTTTCCATATGGGACCAAATTCACTAGATGGCCTCTGAGTCCTGGGATTCTGAGGTCTATAGCTTGTCTGAGGTCCAAACAATGACGGACTTCGTACAGGAGGCTGGGCTAAGTCAGTCATCCTGAGTCATGCGGCAGGGATGTGTCTGAAAAGAAATGATTCAGACAGAATTTGCACCATTCACTGCCCATGGACTGCTGGCTGGTGATGACTGGGGGCTTCCTCCTGGCAAGTGCTCACTGGCCTCCCTCCATTATCAGTCAGCATCTAATCAGGGCATGGAAACCAGTCTTAAGGTGAGCTGAAAAATTTGAGGACGACAGATCTGCTTGCAAGCGGCTGACCAGACTTGGCAGCCTCTCGCGTCCTCTGCTAACAGCTACAAGCCTATGTTTCTAAAGCAAAGGTCTTAAGCGGCACTTGCCCTCTTCCCTGCACAAGACACAAGCCCCTTTCTTTTCAGGACACTTAAGGCCTGGCTCCAGACTACCATTTCAGATCTACTCTGCGTTACCCCAGCCCAGGAAGGATTTACTCCAGGCAAACCAGCCCACCTGCCTGGAGGCCACCCCTTCCTCAGTTCTGTGCCTGAAATCCTCAGTGTACTTCAAGGCCAAGCTTGGGTGCCACCTTCTGCAGGAAGCTTTCCCTGAGCCAGCTACTGGTGCATCCCCCTCTTCACGCTGCCCTGTGCTTAACTGGTGCTATATACTGTATCCCCTAGGAGAAGGCACACTCCCTGAGCACAAGGAGTTTTTATGCCCTCAAAGTCAAGCGCATTACCCTGCACGGTAGGATCGATGTTTAAACTGACATCCCCCACTAGTCCCCTCCAAATGGAATAATGCATCTTCCCAAGACCTGTGTCCTTGAAATCTGCATTCTTTCTGAGTTGGACCAATGACACGAGGTGGACTAACATGCTAATATCACGCATGAGTACATGTGCTTTGAGAAAAAGAGGAAGAATCAAATTAAGCCCAGACTTAGGATTTGTGTGCCAGGCAACGATGTGAAAGCTGGAGCTTTATCAGAACGAGGGGCTTAGGAAAGCTGAAAAGGGACTTCCTTCAAGTGTCAGGTCTTGCAAACCACCAGGAATGTCTGGGGTCCCCAGCATTCTGAAGTACCTCCCTGAGGGGAGGTCTCTGGTCTGCCTAAAAAAATGACTACAGCTAGCTGAAAAGAGGAGCCAGGAATTGGGCTCTGCCCTATCTCTGCATGGCTCACTCTCTTGAGGGAATGAAAGTCCGACGTGAGCGGCCTCCGAGAAATAAAGAAACACCAGCGACCCAAATCTGAGCATCGAAGCTGGAGTGATGGGCTGCTGGTGCCTCCCACCCCAACCCCAGCCTTTTAAGAGCACTTCCTCAGCAGGTGTGGAATGTTCTGCTCTCCCCTGTGCCTCCACCACCACTTGGCTGCACTGACGGGAAGCGACAGTTACGGTGGCCCTGGTGTGTCAGACTGAAGCACACTCTCCCTCCTGTGAAAGCCCAGAACAGCCAGGATGAATTATTAATCCAGCTCACAAAAACACACTCAGGCTCGGTTTTCCAGCTGACCACACTTCAAATGGCAGGAGAGATTAGGGATAGCTCAATGGTAGCTTTTAGTGGCTTCAGGGCTTCAAATGTGGCACACCACCCAGAGGAACTGGAGGCCCTCATCTGCTTGATTTCATACCCAAAATACAACTGCACCAGTGTACGAGTGTGTACACACCAGAGATGAGACGGTGAGGCCTTTGTGTTCCAGATAATAAACTCTAAACTGCTCCTGGAGAAGCAGGTGGGCCTAGGACAAACATGCTGTCAGGAACCCCCAGTGATCTAAGTAACCTTGGGCAAGCTGCCTTCAATCGGCCCACCTGAAGGACCCCTCCCAGCTCTGCTTCTCTCCGACTCTACGCCCCTCCCCCCCCCCCGCCCTTGGATAGCAGGTCCCAGAAGGCTTGAGCCTGTGCAAAGCAAGATGGTGCCTGTGAGACTCAGACACAGAACACAATGGTAGAGACAAGGCACCTCCACAGAGACAAATGGCAAGTTCTCACCACAATACCTTATTAAAAAACTGCCTCAGGCATATTCCAAATTCTACAGAACTCTGAGATTTGGCTGTGAGGTTCTGAGAGAAAAGAAAAAAAGACGGCGGGTGGGGGGGGGGGCACGGAGATAACTGGAAAGGGGGTAGCAGCAGGTTGGGGAACACCTGGATGAAGCCCAGCTCTACCTTAATGAGCTGGTGGTGGGCAGTCCCTGTTAACTTCTCTAGGCCTGTTTTCTCATCTCTAAAACAAGGAGCTAAGCTGGCTCATTTTCAGTGGAAGGTCTTACAAGACAAAGAGACACTGTCCAGGCACAGGATGGATGGAGCTGTCTCCTGAGGTCTGAAGGGTTCCGGCTGGCTGGATGACAGCCTGTTGGAGATGCTGCAGAGGCATCAGAAAGCTGACAGCACATCCCTGGGGCCAGCCTGAACAAGAGGATGCTTCACCTTCTCAAGGAGAAGAGCTGTCAGGTTACATTGGATGAAGGTGAGTCCTTCTGTACTGATGCCTTCAGTCACTCATCTGCAAGATTATTTTGATTTTTAAAAATGGGCACAAATAAATTTGATGGAAGCAATGTCCAACTGCATCTCCAGAGGGCTTACTTAGGGAGACCCCACAGTGGGAGAAAATATATACACTTCTGAGCATGCTCACTGCATGGATTGATTTTGCTAGAATATATTTGTTTATAATTGGGGGAAGAAGTTGTTGGGAGCCGGGGTAAGGCAGGGTAGTGACAGGCCCTCTCCTCCCTCAACAGTAGGGAGCAGCTGTTGAAACACTTTCAAAAGGGCACAGAGAAGAGGAGGAAGTACAGGAGTAAAACAGACAAGGAATGCCATTTTGAAAGTAACATGTTTTATTTATTATATGCATTTTAAAAAGCATATGAAATGCAACGGTTCAGGGTTTCCGAGATCTTTTGTGCTCTGCTTTGTATATGGAGATGCTGATTGGTTTTGTTTTTGATGTTTGTTAAATTTAGAATTTAAAAATTAAATTTAAAAAATAGAACCCTCTCCCCCCAAATGTATACAAATACAAAATATCGCCACTTCCCTTGAAAAAGTTGGACCTTTTGAACCAAGAAAAATCAGCATGGTATGGCAGAGATTCCGAGTTCAAGGATGGGGCTTTGAGTGCTGGCTCCGTCAGCCCATGGACCTTCAGCTAAATAAGGTGGCTGTATTCAATGATGATGGAAGTTCCACTCAGCTCTAAACCTATGGTCCTGTGATTCATGCACGCTGCAGCTGGGAATTATCCATGTGGACTGACTCCAAAGGTTCAGTGCCTTTTCCATTAAGCCAAACCGTTTCTATAGATGTGGTTAACTAACTCGATTTCCCATACAGACCTGAACAATAAATTCCTGCTTTTGTTTAGTTCAGAAAAATTTCCTCTGCATTCATAATAATACAGTATCACTCGCCCAGAATGTTTCACTTTCTCCTCTGTAACAGTCTGCACCTGGAGACTCCGGGAGGTAGACATGGTCTGAGGCAATCCTTCTGGTCATAAGCTGTCACGAGAACCGAGGTGCAGAGCACCGCCATGTGGCTTTTGAATTAGGGGCCATGGAAACCCAAAGTCTTCCTACAAGCGCCCCAAATTCCTTCTCCTCCCTTCAGTCATCCCCAAGGGCATCATTAATGGTACACTGATAGTGAAACAGAGACCAGGGAGAAAGTCCAAAGAAGAATCAGTAAGGGAAAGATGAAAAGGAAGGTGAGGACAAAAAGCAGAAGGTAGCTGGGGACAAGAGCAGTGTCTGCCATCCAGCCAATGGATGCCACTTTTAGATACAAAACCGATTCCTTTGTAGCCCACAAGGAGAACCAGACAATGTCCTCTGGATTCTGGAAGGCTGCATCAGACCACGACTTCCCAAGCCTGCAACGTCTGAGTGAGCTGTTGATCAAGTCCTTTGGAAATAAAATCCGAATGTTTCAGCCATGCCTTCAAGTTGTCTTTCACTGTCCAACAAGAGGCAGTGCTCGGGTCACTGTCCTGGACGATCCAGGTTTTCCCAGGGCTGCTGTTTCCCCACAAGTGGGCACCCCTCCTAGAGCTTAACTAATGCTGCTGAAGAGAAAAAAGACAAACGGAATTCACTACTCCCTCGAACATGGTTCTACAATGATTTTATTATAAATAGATTCTGAGAATAAACACACGTTGCATTCAGTTTTATCTGCAAACTTGCTCTAATAACAAAAGGGAGACATGGAACCATGAGCAGAAGCAGAGTTAAACGTCAGATGACGACGAGGGTGGCAGGCACCTCTTTTGCCAGGTGAGTGAACCCAAGGGAAATGCCTTGCAGCCAATCAAAGCAAGGCCGGAGGAGGCTGGTATCTTGCCACTTGGTTCTGTAAACAGAGCCATTTCCTCTCCACAGTCAGAGAGAAGGGGCCACCCTCCAGTTGACACCAGCTTAAGCATCCTCAGTTGAGATCCTCCGTGAATGCAGCTGATCAGAAGGGAAAGCACTCACTGTTTGCCCGGAGCAATGTCAGAATAATCCTTCAAGACTCCGGCCAAGTGCTCATTGTGAGTCTTGAATCTCCGTTTCTTCTGTGAGACAGGTTTCTTCCTTCGCTGAATGGGAGCCTGTGGAAAAAATGGAAATTAGCAGTAGCATTTATTAGCAGGCAGGCTACTTGGGATGGGGGGGAGGGGGCGGCGTTAGCCCTGAGAGCCGCTAGACCCCGTCTCATTGTCCCTCAGAAAGTTCCTGGGCTGGAGCAGGGGCATGATCTTTGAAAACAGGATCTCTTTAGGTAAAAACATACTAGTTCATGTGAACTGGTAACAGCAGAGAAGCGGAGGAGGGACAATTAGGACATCCTGTTTTCTAACACTAAGAGCTGAATTCAAAACTAGGAGTAATTGGCCTTTGGTGCTTGAAGGGTCTGTGTGACTGCGTGGTGGCAGGGACTCCCCCTGCCCTTCCCATTTCTATATTTCTTGCTCATAAATACTCCCATGAGCCATGCAGCCTCATTGTGATTCTTCTATCATTCCTTGCGCTCTCCATTCACGGTCACTCATTCTCACGCCAGAACAAGACCTCTCCAGCATGTCACCACCCCTACCGTGCTACACCCCTACCGCCCATCATATATCTCCCCAATGCCCTTGGTGTGACCTTCAATCTTTGACACATTTGGGAGCCATCTCAAGACACAGCATGAACACCAGTTTTCAAGAGGCAGGCTTTTACAACAAGCATTTGGGCATCCTGAAAGCGTTGTACAATTCCCCAACAGTCTGATTTCTCTTCCTATGCACTTCCAGGCCAAGTAACTACCCATGAGACATATACTGATGAAGCTGACAGGATACCATGCTCAGCTGGGTGCTCTGTGGAAGTCATGCTGGCCACTGTCACCAAGGAGGTTTTCTCCTTGGTTGAAGGTGGGACATCTCACCAATGATCAGGGCTCAGCATGTCTCTGCCATTCTACAGTCCCATCAGCCATACAATCTGGTATCATTATGACAAACATATGGTACAGCCTCCATGGGTTTCTGCTCTGATACCTAACCATGGTGCAGAAATGACTCTGAATTCTTGAAGCTATAGGCCCAAGCATTGGCAGTTGTGGCTCTCCCACACTAGAGGAGAACTCAGTGGATCAATCCTGGGCCATGCCCTGAGTCAGGCACACTCTGGTGAAGAGACCTGCCCCAGGAGATACGGGTTCAGGCTGTGTCTCAGATCTGTTCTGGCACGGATTAAGAAAGGCCCTCCATGTCAGACCAACAGACACATGTGTATTATGTCAATGCCCTCACAATCAAAGTGGGAATGGGGAGGCTCATGAAAATGGATCTGGAAAACACACTCAGGGTTAAGAGTTGAGAGGCCAAATCATGAAGAGTAAAAGGAAACAGATTCTGTTATTTCCAGACGTGACAAGACTCGTTGCTGTGATGGGGGAGCCCTAGCTCTCATCTTTCTTCTTTCTGGTTCATCACTCAGCAGAATCACTTGCTTTCTTGTAAACAAGTAGGGAACAAGGTTGGGAGAAGGGAGAAGTGGGCTGGGTGGCATTTGGGACACTGCCTAGCACTTCTGAAAAGCCCTAAGGCTGTCCCTGAAACATGGTCCCATCTTTTTTTTTTAACAATATTCTTTCAGTGATACCACAGGATTCTAAGTCCTGGCTTAGTAATCTATTATTGGTAGAGATGTGTACTGGCTCAATTATTCTGGAAAACAATCTGAGACCAAGGAAGAAAATTCAATGAACTGTGATCTAGTAATCTCACTCCTAGACAAGCTGGTCAAGGAAGTCAGACGTGGAAAGGCATCAAGTAGCTAAAAACAGCTTGTCATCCATGCATCCATTACTTTCTCCAGAAAGCATTTTAAAATACCTTTTGGAGTACATGAACTGGCTATTTTCACTGACTCCTCTCCAAAAAAGCCGCCTTGATTCAGTGTTACTGAAACACCACTTCTGGCTCATACATACCACTTTCTTCGGTCCAGACTCCTGCATGGAAGAAATACCCTGTCGCTTGAGATACTCTTCAATTTTCTCCTCATCCATAGAATCCACAGTGACGCTCCTCCAAAGTTTTTGAAATTCTGCATGAACAAAGTAAGCATCACTCTACATTCAGGGATTGCAGACTGTATCTAGTACCCAGTGAAAATCAAGACTCAGACAAAATCATTCACTTCAGAGTTGAAATTAAAAGAAAAGAAAATCTCTATTCATGTAAACAAAGAGGCACTGATATGCCTCTAGCACCTATAAGTTGGGACTTGAATAGAAAAGAGCCCAGGGAAAGGAAAATCTTGCTTCTCTGGAAAGGAAATACTAGGAGGAAACTGTCCAAGCTGTCAGAAGAAAAGGAAGTAGTACAGCCAGGCTCTTCCCTACATCCAGAAATCACCTCAGACTAAATCCTGATCAGGAAACCCAAGAAAAAAACTCTTGGTGAGGCTACCCAGGAACACATGTGCAGACTTCCCACACAGCATGAGAAGGGTTTGGTGGAATCCAAAGGGACCTGACCTTGAGCAAGGAGCAGGAACAGGCGGTAACTGATAGCTCTGCTGCTCACCACCCAATGCTGGGGGCAGAGATCCAGTGTGGACTCAAGGAGGACACTGGCAACTATGGGTGGTGATCAAGGGCAACGGACAACAGGCAGCAGTGGGCCCTCAGCCATGTCTGAAGTGTTGAGCCAGTATGCAAGCAAGTACCAGCTGTGTGGTTCTGATGGTGGGAAAGCAATGGGATAGCAGAACCAGCCCAGACAGAGAAGTCCCAGACCAAAGGGAAGCCTCCAGTCATCACTCTGATCCAGTAGAGATTTCCAGCTGCCTGAGAGGAGCTGAAGACAGCAGCAGTCTACTGGAGCTCCAATCAAGGGCAAGCCCGCAGAAATGTTGCTTAGACCCAAACGCAGATCAGGACCTTGCAGCACTCGTACCAGAAGGGCAGCAGTCACACTTTTTCTGGATTGGATTGTTTTGAGCACACTAAAAGCTTGCAGGTCCCCATCCTGAACTGTCCCTGGGATCCCAACACACTAAATACCCAAAGAAAACAGTAGCAGGAAGCAAGAAGACACAAAACAGGTCCAAGCACAGTCTAACCATTCCCTACACAAGTGTCCAGAGCCCGGCCCTAATATAAAGTCCAAAGGTGCAAAGTAATAAGCAAACACACACACACACACACACCATAAAGAATTACTAGAGTGATGAGAACATTTAAGACACAAACACAAGAGAATGACTCCAAAATATCTCCAAAGAGAAAAAAACAGCTTGGGGGCAGGTTCAACTACAATTCTAATATGAGATGAAGCAAGAGTTAAAAAAAGAAAAAGAGCAAAAAATGAGCTATCGATAAAATGAGCCATTAAATGCACTGGAAGGAGCGATTGGAAAAGGAACAATAAGAAGCAAAAAAGAGAAAGGAAACGTGAGTTATAGAAGAACTGGCGAGAGAAGTAACAGCTTGGAATGAGGAAAAAAGCTGTACCCAAGCAACAGACTTCTTGAAAATCAGAATGAACCAAATAAAATTGAATAACTATGAGAAAGCAAGAAATATTAAAAAACAAGGTTTAAAAACTGGAAGAAAAAAAAGAACTGTAAGGTATTTCCTAACAAAAACAACTGACCTGGAAAATAGATCAAGGAGAGGTAATTTAAGAATTGCTAGACAACCTCAAAGCTATGAACAAAAAGAGCCTGAACAACATATTTCAAGAAATTATAAAACAAAACTTCCCTGATCTTAGAACCAGTGGGCAAAGTGAAAATAGAAACCATTCACCATTTACCTACTGAAGGGAACACCAAAATCAAAAGTCTCAGGAACACTATAGTTGAAATTCAGAACATCTAAGTAAAAACAAACAAAAAAACCCCTATCAGTAGCCAGAATGAATAAATTCCAAGTACCAGGAGCCATAGTCAGGATCACACAAGATTTAGTGGGTACTACTAAAAAGGAATGGAAAGCTCAGAATACAATCTTCAAGAAAGCAAATGATAAACACTTACAATCAAGATTAACTTACCCAGCAAAACTACATATAATCCTATAGAGGAAAAAATGGATATTTAATGAAATAGAGGCTTCTAAGCATTCCAGATGAAAAAACAAGGGCTGCAGAGAAACTCTGAAATATAAACACAGGAGTCAAAAGAAAAATAAAAAGGTAAACAGAAGATTAATCATCACAAGGAACTAAAGAAGGATGAACTGTTTACATTCTAATATGGGGAGACGACTCATGTGTCCCCTCAGAATCCTATCTTCATCAGGAGGAATACTTGGAGAGGGAGGAAGAGTGGGAGAAATTCTCTCACGTAATCTGGGTGTTCAATCTGGGAGCCTGCACGTGCTCAAGCGCGAGTGTGTGTGTGTGTGTGTGTGTGTGTGTACACGCTACATATACATACAAAACACAGTACACTACATACATGCATATACCACATAGATGCCACATACACATATCATATACACAGAGCTGGGTATGGAAATAGATTTCACTCCACAAAGGAACAGGAGGCAAAGGGGAGAAGGGACAATAAGAGGGAGGATGAAGACAGTGACTAGTCACAAGCCACACAAGCTTAACCACAGAGAGTGGATGGTGAAGAGAGGCTTAAAATGAAATAAATAAAAGCCTGGGCTGTGGGTGGGGGAGGAAAAAGAGGGGTAGGGGACCCAGAAACAAACTGCATCAAACCTAGAGCTGACCAGCTTCTCTATCACCATGCTCCTTTTCTTTATAAGAGGAAAAAGAGAACTCTGAGCAATAACCAGCCATGATTCCATACGACTCATGATGAAATATACTCTTGAAAGAGGGGTGACAGACTCAGGGGAAACTGAGAATCCGTGGCCAAGGCAGGAATCTGTTTGTTACAAGGACTTTATAGTTTGTTTTCCCCAAGGGGGGGGGAGGGAAGGGGTGGAAGTGAGAGGTGGTTTTTGGTACCTGAAAACAATACATTTAAATTTTAAAAAAGGAAACACTAGCTCTGCCTTAAGCTCTGCTATTTTCAAAGGTTATGCTGCCATTACTCAGGCTTTAATCCCCCAAACATCTTTCTCCTCACTTAGAAAAGCAACAGGCTTCAGCAAAACCCAACAGAAAGTAAATGCTCTAAATCTCAGTACATGTGCATTGCATCCCTTTCCCCATGTGTAATGGAACTTAGCACTCCACTGGTTTAAGTAGATTAACCCAGAGTAGTCTGGAGGGAGCAGAAGCCACTCAACATAGTGCTTGGCACATCTCAGACGCTTAATAAATGTGTATTGAGGGAATGGCTGAACAAGTTGCAGAATATGAATGTAATGGAATACTATTGGGCTATGAGAAAAGATGAACAGGCAGACTTCAGAAAAACCTGGAAAGACTTATATGAACTGATGCTGAGTGAAGTGAGCAGAACCAGGAGAACACTGTACACAATAACAACCACACTGTGCGATGACCAACTTTGATAGACTTGGCTCTTCTCAGAAACGCAAGAATCTAAAACAACTCCAAAAGACTCACGATGGAAAATGCAATTCACACCCAGGGAAAGAATTATGGGGTGTGAATGTAGATGAAAGCACACTATTTGCTATCTCTCTTTTTTTTTTCTTCTTTCTCGTGGTTCATTCCATTGGTTAGAATTCTTTACAACATGACTAATGTGAAAATACGTTTAAAATGAATGTGTATGTACAGCCTATATCAGACTGCACACCGTCTGGGGAAAGGGGAAAATTTAAAACGCAAAAGCTTGTGGAACTGAATGTTGTAAACTAAAAATAAATATATTAACTTAAAAAAAATAAACGCGTATTGCCTGACTGACTGATGGAGAACACAATCTCTGTGCTCATTTGCTAGGGTAGGGTGGGGGGACAGAGACTTAAGAAATGGCAAGGGAGGCTGGCTGGGTTCTAAATACATCAGAAGAAGAGAGAGCGGCAAATGTACAAGAAATGAGAATCATGCTTTGTTCACCCCAACTTTCTTACAGTCAGGAGGCAGAGGTGTTCGGTGTGTCTACAAGCTGGTGTGCTTCCTCTAAAGCCTCCAATGACCTCTCAATGGCCAAATCAAGTCTTTCCTCCCTTCTCCTGCTTCAGTTTCACCTCTCTGCAGCCTCTGACACTGCTGGTCACCCTTTCTGCAAACTCTTCTCCTCTGTGGGTTTTCATGAAACTATTCTGTCTTGGGTCTCTTCTTACCAGCCCCAATACTCCTTATTCACCTTTGCTAGATCTGTATCCAGGTCTGTCCGCTGAGGCTGTGTCCTAGATCCTCTTCCCCCCACCCCAATGCTACTTCACTTCATGATCTCTCCAATATTCATGGGTTCAACTATTTCTATAGAGGTGGTTACCCAATTTACACATCCAGCTCTCTGGAGCTCCAGTCTTCTATCACCTCTTGGACTTCTTGAACTGGATGTCCCTAAGGTATCTTAAAATCAGTATGTCCAAAACAGAACTCGACTTCCCCTTCCAAACTTCCCTCGACCCAAAAGATGATGAGCTTTGGGGTGTCATCATCTGTCTAATGCTCAGTTCCTCACTCCCACTGAATCTCATTATTCCTATCTTCCCACCCCTCCGCTCACCACCCTAGAGCCGGCTCCCATGACCTCACACAAGGATGACTGCAGTAGCCCACGAGTTGGCCTCCCAGCTTTGAGTCTCCCCACACTCCAGCCCCTCTCCACTCAGCTGCCAGCAATCCTCCTCAAAATGCGGGTGCAGCCCATGGCCCTCTCTCTCTACTTGACACGCTGTCCATGGATGCTATCTCCTCAAGCAGAACGTGAGGCCCACGAGAACTGGGCCTGCCTGGTTGCAACCCCAGCACTCAGCAAAGAGCTTGGCACAAAGGTGGTAGGAACTGCTTCGCTCACTCATTCATAAACTCCAGTGGCTTCCTAATGCCTCCAAGACTATAAAATCCCGTTTGGCCTTGAAACCCCTTCAGAACCTGCCCCATTCCCAATCTTCCAGACTTCTTCCACCTTCCTCCACTCCATCTCCCGGCGATTCCTGGAAGAATGTCCTTTCTCTTCTCTGCCTCCCAGCTCACAGCCCACCTTCTGCAGGCCTTCCCCGGCCCACTGCCCACCCCTACTGCTAGGTCTTCCTTCTGAGATCACCTTCCTTTCTAACAATGCTCCTATCTTTGATCTAAGGAGTTGGCCAAAAGTTCCCCCTCTGGACTGTGAGCTCTGAGGTTGGGAACCAGATTTTTGCCTTTCTTTGTATCCCCAGGGCCCAGCACAGTGTGGGGCACAGAGGTAGCACTTATGTGCTTGTGGTTTGACTGATACAACTCAGAAAGAACTTCTGGTCACATGTCCAAGGTGACATAGAGTTATTTTAAAGAAAACCAGTGGACATTTTGGGTCACATGCCATTTTGGCTTCCGCTTTCACAAAATATCTCCTATTTTTCCTTTCTGAAAACCTTCTTGAGATAGTCATTTTCCCTCAGAACTACTGCATTTCTGTATCCTACAGAAGTGTCAAAGAGAAGAAAATCTACTTGAAGAGAGAGCTAAGTGAGTTTTTCCACTAGAACAGCTGTCATCCATAATGAGGCCTCAAGTCAGACCATTCTCCGAATCTTCAGGAATGCCTACATGCCTCATCCAGGCAGTGACTGGTACAGCCCACTCCTTTCATTCCAAAGGTTCAGCTTTACAGTCAGCAGGGTCAGTTCAAAAGCTAGACAGAAATAAAATAACGAGCCGCGCTTGTGCTGGGACAGACTCTTCCTTCTTTTATATTCCAATATATCTCATGCGAAGCCTTGGGCTGTCAGATTGTTCAGATTTTGTCTTAGCCTGGGCACTCTGATGTTCCTCACAGGGTACAGCAGAATGACACAGGCTCCACTGACACAGAAATCTAAGACTGAGAGCCCTGTAAGACAAATGTGAGCTACAGAAAGCCAGGGGGGCAGCGGTGGGAGTGTGGGGCGCACGAGACCAGGGTGCAATTTCCAGCTGTTTCAAGTAATTTGTTGTTACCTCTCATCAAGAGACCTAACACGGAAGATATGGAGGCTAAACGAAATGACTCAACAGGTACCTTCTACGTCTCAAATAACATAACCAGATGCCTTAACGACCTGCTTCATAGAAAACTGTTCTCTAGACCAGGGTTTTATATCACATTGAAGGAATCGAGATCACATTTACTCAATCTATTCAAACACTTATTAATTCTCTGTGTATGTGAAAAGAACTGGAGAGCAATAAAAGGACAAATAATACTGGGTGCTTGACCTCAAGGGATTTATCATTTAGGAGAGGTGATAAGGTATGTGTGCAGACAAAGGAGAGAGAGACATAATGGGTGATGGGCACATGAGGAAGGAACAGTGTAGAGGGATGGAAGAGCTCATTCCCAGCTGGGGGGATGGAGGAAGAAGCACCAGGGCCTCAAGGATGAACAGGACATCAGCAGAGGGAGAAGAGAGTTGCACCCCCCCCCCTCCCCGCCCCGGTGGCCTCCAACCCCGAATCCCTCAGACAGACAAGCTCATCAAAGCCCATGGGAACTTCTCGGTCACGGCTGCGTTATGTTCTGGCACTTCTGAACAACTCCAATGACGAGCTAACATCAAACTCAGCTCTAGGAGCACCGTAGAAGTGACTCCCTTTACAGTGAGATGAGCGCTCTCTAGGCCACCCAGCACTGCATCATGGTGAGCCTCTCTGGGATGACGCCAATGGCCTTCCAACTGGTCACAGGTCCCTGCCTCTGATCTCTCCCCCTGCAACCCACAGAAGTGCAACAGACCAGGTCACCTCACCCCTATTCAGCAAACCCTCTAGGATCAAAGATGAACTCCTGTTTGGCTTCTCAAATTTCCTTAGTCCCTTGCTCTGTCTTCTAATACATTCCTCCCCGCTCCATGCACGCTATGGCCCTGTCGTGCTAGACACTGACTGCCCACTCCCTGAATGCTTTCCTTCCTCTTTCTGCGTGCTCAGTAAGAACACCCAGCTTCCTTTGAAACTTGGTCTATCAGAGGCCTCTCCCTGCCTCCCCACAGCTGCGAGAGCCTTCCTGTGGGAGGTGAGGTGTCCTTACTTCCACCTACTCGGTGTATCATGTATATTCTAATTTATAGATGTTATCTCCCCCCATGAGCTCCTAGAGGGCAGACTGCTTTTGCCTTTCTATGCAGTAAAAACTTCCTGACAGCTTGATGGACTCTACAATATTACAGACTAAGATGGTCTGCCCTTTTATAGTCAGATGAGGTCTCTCTTTAGCTGCCTCCCAGAGCCTCCGTGTTAATAAGTGCCCTGGCCCACCAGGGTCATAGCTCGATTCCTCTAGGCTCCGCTCCTGACTCTTCAGGTCCCCCTTCCTCACTCTGTCAGCCTAGCCTTTTAGCTTCCCTTATGTGATGTCTTAGCCCTTCCCTCGAGGGCAGGAACTTTCTCTCTTTTTGTCTGTTTGTATTCCCAGTGCCTGGCACACAGTAAGAACTTAATAATGCATCGCTGGCCCTTAACTTTGGTTGTGTTACATCTATGGCACAATTCCTTCATTAGAGTCCAGCTCTGAGATGTGTGCTCACAGTGTGGAGGTGACCAGTGAGCAGGAGAAACAGCCCCTCCTGGCCTGGGGGTGAACTGTAGGTCTCCCACAAGAGAGCCAGCCTAGCTCCCAGCTACTGAAGAGATATGGGCACCTGGGGCTACAATCCGCCTGTGGGCTGGGAATGGCCACATGGATGAAAGTCCTTTGCAGAAGTGGAGAACATCCCTTTCATTCACTTTCCTGTCTTGACAGGCTTTTCTCCCTTAGTTTTGCTCTCAGTCTCTTTGGGAACCCCCAAATCTCTCACAGGAGAGCTCTGCTATGCCTTGATGATGTGCCCTTCTTGTCTTCTAAATGTGAGATGCAAACCAGAAACCATAGTAGGGGTTCTTCACTCCCCTGGGTCCTAAGATCTTGTTCTCAGGGCGTCTTATGACTCACAACAAAAAGGGGCAAAAACTCCTGCAGTAGACTCTTAGGGCATGACCATGGAAGACCCCTGAGTACCCTCTTGGGTCACAACCATCCATGAACTCCCTCCAGTTTAACAAAGACCTTCCAAAAATGGAGTGGGTGCCCCAAGATGAATGAAGACAAGGCCTCAGACCAATTCTGACAAGGGCACCAAATAGGACTGATGACTAGGCCACAAGCTAGCAGTTTGGTAAAGCTCCTGATGCTTTTCAGATGAAGTCTGTACTTGTGAAATGGAGAATTCAGAGTCAAGTGTTCCATTTTACTATGGTCTCCATTAAATTTCATATGAAGGAGATTCAGTCTGTTGAGAACTTTCTGAATCTTGACATTGTCATCCAAC
Source organism: Trichosurus vulpecula (assembly GCF_011100635.1). Lineage (NCBI taxonomy): Eukaryota > Metazoa > Chordata > Mammalia > Diprotodontia > Phalangeridae > Trichosurus > Trichosurus vulpecula. The sequence continues at coordinate 3,832,285 of NC_050578.1, forward strand.
AAGGCAGGGAGCCTCCCCTTAGGGGGTGAGCTTCCTGAGAGCAGGAACTCTCTCCCCACCCCTTCTTTCCTTCCTTTTCTCCCTTGCCTTCCCTGGTATTCCCAGGGCTGCTCAACAAATGCTTGTTGACTATTTCATCTGCAAATCTGGTTGGGGGCCATTCAAGCTTTTGTCTTTGTTAACAGTTAAATAGCAGCTCCCTTAAAGCTGACATGCTTTGTTAACAGCCCCTGGTGGGTCTAGATATCCTGTCAGCTCTGACTCTGCCACACAGCACCTGGGTCTTGCCCACATTTCTCCCTCCCATGCACAACAGCAGGAGAGACTCTGTCATGTGCATTGGAAAAGAACCAGGTCTGGGGTGGTATCTACAGAGCTGCCTCTTCTACAAGTCTATTAGCCCTGGTCCAAAAGGAAACAAGGTGAGCCTCAAGCGAACTTTCTGTTCTTAATGAAGCCTTGCAGACTTTCTGGGATGGCTGCTTTCTTTACTACAGGCTAGACACTAACAACTTCGTTCATGATACCTTTTATTTATTCATGTGCCTTCGCTAGTTCAGCCATCACCCACTGGTAGGCATGTACTTAATTTCCTGTTCTTTGCTACTCTCAAAGGGCTGCTGTGGCCATGTGGAGGTGAATGACAGGTCCCTTCTTTCTGTCTCTGACCCGAGTGGGGGGTATCTGCCTAGCCATGTGATCCCGGTCAAAGGGCATGGACATCTTAGTCACTTCCTTAAGCAGTTCCAAAACGCTTTGCAGAAGAGCTGAGCCAACTCATGACTCCCCCAGCAGTGCCACAGTATGCCACCCTCCACACCTACAGCACTGACCATTCCCAACATGTGGCATTATCACTGGCTACGGGGAGCCCAAGGTGTTCTGATTCACCTTTGTCTTATGAAGAGTGTGGTTTCAAGTGGTTAGTAATTTGAAATGTTTCTGTTGTGAACAGTTTGTTTGTATTCTTTGACCACTCATCTGCCAGTATGGGCTGTTACATATTTGCACTAGTTACCTATATGTCCTATAGAGCACACCCTGATAAGAGCCATCAGATACAAAAATTTCCCCAGTTGACCACTTCTCTTTATATTTGATACTGCAAATGCACTTAATAAAAACAATCTATTCTTTATCTTTCGTGAGGCTTCTATCCTTTGGCCACAGCAGTGATGGACACCTTGACCTTGCTCCCTTCCCATCTGTCACGGGCTGATCTTTGGTACATGTTGAGCTCATTGTGGTGTATGGGATGAGGCTGCTAGCCTTACCTAATTTCTACCAGACTATTTTCCAGGTTCCCCAGCAATTCTTGTCATGGAAGGAGTTCTTCTGCAGGTAATTTTTTTTTCATGTTTGTCAAACATCAGGTCATTGGATACAATCATTCCTTAGTCTTCCTTTTCTGCTTTGTTTCACTGTTGTGAATCCAACTCTTTTGAGGGTTACTGCTAACTGGAGTTCGTCTGGAAGTGTTCTCTCTTTACACCACCTGGTTTTCACTGCTTTCCTGGGTCATCTGGACCCTTTTATCTTGCAAATGAATCTTGTTCTTCTTTTGTCTAACTTTGTAAAGTATCCCCTGGCATAGCATTAAATCTGTGAAGTCACTTAGGCAGCATGCAGCACAGTCACTGTTATCATCATGGCATGGGCCAAGGAGGTAGAGGGATTTTCTGTTCAGTTATTTAAGTTTCTCTTCCTTTCTTGAAGAAGCATTTTGTAACCCTCTAGACAGGTCTTAAGCGTACCCTGTTAGACTGACTCCCAGATATTTTACGCCTCTTTTCACAGTCACGAATGAGGAGTCCTTTCTCGATCATTCCCTCTGTTACTGCTACATAGAAAAGCAGTGGAGTTTTTTTTGCTGGTTTGCTCTGTATCCTGAGATCTTACTGGAGCTATTATTAACTGCTGATTCTCTGGTAATTCTGTAATGGAATACTACTGTGCTATAAAGAAGGACAAATAAGATGAATACAGGGAATCATGTGACGACATAGGACATGATGCAAAGCAAAGTTAAGCAGAACCAGGGAAATACACAATGACTCCAACGAGGCAAATGAAAAGAACCACAACAAACACCCCAGACAGAAAGGGAGGAGATCAGAATGACCCGGCCTGGCCCCAAAGAAGAAATGAGCAAACCCACATCCTTGCCTTCTCTCTAAAGGCAAAGGCCTAAAGGTGCTGGCCATGGAGGGCACCTGTCAGAGGCAGGGAGGGCTTGGCTAGCTTCCCTGAAATGTTTTTATCCTTTGTTATCGGCAATGCCTCTCTGGAGAAGGGGCAGGAGAGGGAGAGAAAGATAGAGAGACGGAGATTTGAAAATGAAAGTGATGTTAAAACGAAGAATATCAATAAAACATTTTTTAAAATGTAAACCTATGTCCTTTCAGAGAGACAGCATGGCAGAAGTCAACAGAAAGCACTGAGCCAAGAATCTGAAGCTGGGTGATCATCGGCGAGTCACCACGTGAAAAATGAGAATACTTATGGCACCTACCTTAAAAGGCCGTGCAAATTCCACCCTGCAGGGGGATGGGAAGTGGCAGCAAGGCTGGCACCCCAGACAGGAGAGCTCATCGTGGGGCTCCTTAGCACCCAGGTGAGACATCTGAAGGTGGTATGCGGCTGGTACAAACTGGTGCCTCCCTCCTCCCCTGGTTCATTTCTGATCCACCCAGGCTCCTTATAGGAATGGTGATGCTGCCACCTGCAGGTCAGAAGGGGCCCACACCTGCCTGGCTGCTGGGTGGATGGATGCATGACTCTTTAGGAAGAGGAGGACGGAGCCCGGCTGTGATGACGACGATGCCCACTTTCCTGTGCCCTGGCACATCAGCGGCGCCCAGGACCGGCCGTAAATGCTGAGCCGGGTGTTGGCGAACACAGCATGGAAACCTGTGTCCGTGCTGGCCTGACAAACGCCTCACAAATATGACAACTCACTGGCTCTCCTCACAGCTAAGCATGATCTTAATGACCGTTATTTTTACATTTACATACAGATAAGGGCCCATTCAAAGGGACACACACGCACACACACAGACTCTCATTACATCAAACGCTACAGGGGACGCTACTGCAGCATGAGAAACGACGCCTCAGAAGCCCCCAGACAACGGATGCAAAGTCAGCAGCGCCAAGAACACGCCGCACTCCACTCGTGAGTAATCCTTCCAACAACCACACAGCCATCCGAAGAGAAGAGGCAGAATTATCAGGAACAAACACGGCCCCAAAGAGAGGGAGGAAGCAAACATTCTCCGTCTTCTACACAGAGGCCAGGGCCCGTTAGCATCCAAGAGTGCGTACATCTTCAGATTCTGTTCATGTGTACTGGGCAGTTTGTCTGATTCTTTCTCCCCCTTTCCTCTTTTTCTTCAAAATATTCTTTGTTATATCGGATGGCTCTCTGGAGAGAAGGCAGAGGAACGCTGGGGAAATTTGGGCAACGTAAACGTGAAAATAGCAATAAAAGCTCACTGTGAAAAATGGAAAAGCCTGCTATGTTATACAGAAAGGAAGACACATTTATCTAAAAAACTGGATGAATGCTGTACTGTAAATAATGAAGTGGAGGAGGGGTAGGCAGGGACACTGGGCAAAGGGGAGGTGTTTCTCTACATCCGATGCAGCCTCGCCTCAGAAGCTCCGTACTGCTCTGTCTTCCTAGGATTACTGCACTGGCATGAAATAAATATCAAGTTGTTGCTCATAAAATTTGATTTGCTTTTCAAAATGCTGCGTCAGAAACAAAAAGAATCTGGTGGAATGCGTATTGCAGATTTCTCAGCGCAGACAATCATTTTGCCTTCGGATTCAGCCAAGTACTTTGTGTGGGATAAGACACGGTCAGGAGTGGGTTCTTGAGAACCATTACCATGGTATTTGTGAATGGGGACTCTACTGACAGAGCTACCTCCCTTCCCTGGCAGAGCCCCTCATCCTCATCGCAGTAAGGATTTCAAATAAAAATAGGGAGCCCAGCTGTCTAAATTCGAATGACCCCAAAACTGAAAATGTGAGCACCCCAAGGAGCCTGGAGGTCGGCACTGCACCTCGCAGTGACTCACTCCTCACAACAAAGGTGGGAAATAGCAAATGACCACGGTTCTTTGGGAACTACAAAGCTTAGTCCAAGCACTGTCATCATTCCTGCAAGCTGGCCAGCAATCTGATTTTCTGTTCAGAGTATCACAATCTTTGTTGTAATCAGATTGCTAAAACTAAAGTGATAAAGAAGTCACACGTGTAACAAATGGCAGGACAGAGAGTTGGAGGTGGAGTCCAAAAGAGATCTGGGTTTGAATCCCATTTCTAATAGGAAAGTCTCCCTGTAAGGACAGTGACACCTATACACACGGATGGTGCCACGCGGAGGGCTTGAGGACCTCCAACCTGCCCCTTGCCTATCAGGCAGGCGACATGACAATCACCGGGCATGAAGTCTAGAGGTGGCCTCTGGCCGTCTATGACAACGAAGACCAGGCACCAAACGGTTAGCGTCACTCATCACCTAGACCCTGGGGGCCCCTCCCCCACTGCTAACTTACCTTCATCCACGGTGAACTGACAGCTCTTATCGTTGTAAAAAAGGATCTTCTTCTTGTCAGGACGTGTGACAAAGATGATCTGGTCCCCTAAGGCCTGCAGTTTATAAAGACACAGAGAAGTGGTCGGAGGGAGCAGTGATGAGCTGCAATCCCAAGGCACCCAACTGCTTTGAGCATCACTCCCATCACACCTTGTGTGTGTAGAGCTGACGGGGGCCGGCAATCACACAAGTTAGGACGGGGTGATGAGCCAGCCAGGAACCCCTGGCCCAACAAGGATGTGAGGGGCCTGCGCAGACATAGCTCACACGTCACCAAGCCCGAGGCTTGAAGGCCCCCAGAGCGCACTCTACAGACCCTGTCTTTTCTGATCAGTGCCCAAGGGCTCCCCTCCTGACCCCAAGTCCAGGGTTTCTTCCATCCCCTCTGAGAAGAGGTATCCAGTCCTTCCAAAGAGCCACGTTTCAGTGCCTACTCTGAAGTTTACAGTACTGTGTGGTGATGCAGATCACAACCTCTCCTTGCCTTGGTCAAAGTACCCACACCAGAAAGTGGCCACATGAAATCATCCCCAGAGAACAACATGTTTGCTGGGGGGGGGGGGGGAACTCCCCTTAGGTCAGGAACATTGTGAAAGCTCCGTGACCTTCAAGGACTGGGGGAGAGAGACCTTGGCCCTGAGTGTGGACCAAAGTAGCCATTCACCTCATGCTGGGCCGGGTACAATCCCCTTGACCCAAACTAACCAGTCACACCTTTTCCCAGGAGGTTCCAAGCACCTAACAGGCTTTTGGAGGCCAGAGGCCGGGGGGAGCTACAGTAGGAGGGCTTTGGAGCAGTGCTAAAGAAATGCCTCGGCATTATTCAAGGTCAAAATGGCTAGCTAAGGCAAGTTTCAGAATCTGAGAGGATTGAAAACCAGGGCCAAATCCCTATGTGTTTATGACAGCTTTGAGACAGAGACCTCGAGCTACAATCTCAGTCCTGCTACTTTATATCTGCTTGCCCTTGGGGAGGTAGATTTACCTTTCTGTGTCCCAGCTCCTCCCCTGTAACATGAGGTGGTCAGACCTCTAAAGTCCTGTTGTTATTGTTCAGTCATTTCAGCCGTGTCTGACTCTTCCTGACCCCATTTGGGGTTTTCTTGGCAAAGATACTAGAGTGGTTCTCCATTTCCTTCTCCAGCTCATTTTACAGAGGAGGAAACTGAGGCAAGCAGGGTGAAGTGACTTGCCCAGGGTCACACAGCAAGGAAGTGTCTGAGGCTGGATTTGAACTCAGGATGTTCCTATTCAGTGCTATTCTGCCTCAATCTATGCCCATATGACGTTCTAGACCTTTCCATGGTGACAGCGGCAGCAGACAACAGCTAGACTCCATGGACTTCCAGTGAGAAACATCACAGGATGACCAATCCTGGCTCTTCTCACATCATTGTTCCCCAGTCAATGGATCAGTAGCATGGAGAGAACAAGCAGCCTATAGAAAACTAGGACTGAGCTCCCATGAGGATGGAAGCCAGCAGCGCTGCAGGGTAGGGGTGGGGGGAGTGTCACCGCAGGGGAGGGGAGGTACCACAAGGCAGAGGGGTCACCACAGGGAAAGGGGGGGTCACCACAAGGCAGGGGGGATCACGGCAAGGCAGGGGGATCACGGCAGGGCAGGGGGGAGGTCACGGCAGGGCAAGGGGTCACCACAAGGCAAGAGGGGTCAGGGCAGGGTGTGGGGGGGTCACCACAGGGCAAGGGGGGTCATCACCACAAGGCAAGGGGGGCGTCACCGCAGGGCACGGGGGAAGAGGGAGCCATCGGCTCTCACATCTCACCTCCTGAATCCAAAGCAATGTTCCAAAGCTAGACCGCTCAAGGAGCTTCCTAAAAAATCTGTCCACGGCTCCAGTTACTCTCCGAAATCACTTTGCTAATCAGTTGCTTTCACTAGGTCTGTGACTTTGTGACACTTTTGTAAGAATCTTACGAAGTTTTGGCTTAAAACAAAACCTGTTCCTAGCGATCTGGGGCAAGCTTAAATTCTATAATCAGAATGAGCAAAACATGTGACTGAGGCCATCCACGGGCTTCCTCACAGCAGAGTCTGAATGTGACAGGCTATGGTCATGTGCAGCATTCTGAATCCTGTGCACCCCCCAGCCAGGCCAGAGCCACGGCTTGTGACCACAGCTCTAACAGGGGCTCAGAGGAGTCCTGGAGCATCCCCGCACACCCCTGGAAGCTGTCTTCAGGAAAGCCCTGACCCCCAGAGGAAAGCCAGGCCAAGACACTCAGAAGGACAAAAGCAAGCTCCAGAGGCTACATAAGAACACCTACTCCCCTCCCATCTCCACTACAAACGGACGCCAACTTTCGAAGTCGTCCCAGGTTTTTCTGAAACCAGCCAACGGATTTCCATCACAATCATACGACAACTTGTTCAGCCATTCTCTGACTAATGATGTCCCCTCCATTTCCAATTGTTTGTCACCTCAAAAAGAGCTGCCATCAATGTTTCCATATGTACAGGCCCCTTTCCTTTTTCTCTGAACTCTCTGGGGTGCAGACCTTCAAGTGTATTGCTTGGGTCAGAGCTCCATCATCGCTCTGCAGAATGGAGGGACCAGTTCACAACGCACTGGTGTCCCCATTTTCCACATCCCCTCCAGGATCTATTATTTTCCTTTTCTGTTCTGTTAGCCACCTGGTGGGTGGGAGGCAAGTCCCTCAGAATTGTTTTAATGTGCATTCCTCCATTAGCGATTTGGAGCACTGTTTCAACAATCTGGCTAGCAGATGTTGTGGGGGTGAAAGACCAACACAAGCCCAACAACAAGCATGCTACCAGCATGCTGAAAAAGCCCAGGTTCTTTTGATCTGCTTTACTAAGGAAAGCAACGTTAAGGGGCTAACAAGCTTATTTTAATCCAGCATACAAAAATCACTCACTTAGTTCAGGGGAAAAAGCCAGCACCCTGAACTTCGGAACAAATACAAATTACAAACATCGACAGACAGACCAAATACAATTCATAGTTACCAACATCTAGGTTCAGCCCGGGAGCTGATAACAAGGGCTGGCCCAGAGTTGTGCGTGCCACCACTGCTGTGGGTAAGAGTTCCGAAAAAGAGAAAGCCAACCCCTGGTTTTGTATCTTTTTTAGGGTCAAGGGTGAGTCACACATGCGACTCACCCACGTGACCTAGAACCGTCACAAAGAGGCGATTTAAACCCACGTGGTCTAAAAGCCTCTGATGTCCCAAACGTGTCACTCAAACTCATGTGTAACCCAGGCTCTCCCCTAAGGCAAGGAGGTCACAAGGACTCCCAATCTAATCAAGGAGACAAAGGCCAAACTCTTCAAGGGCACTTAGTTGAACTAAGAGCCCATTTTGTTTACCAACACAAGCACTTGTTCAAATGACTACTGATGGCTCAGATTTCTTTATCTGAAGATTACCTGTTCACATCCTTTGACTATTTATCAGTTGAATGGCTTGTATTTTTATAAACTTGATTCACCTCCCTATACATCAAGTATCACTTTGATCACTGAAAAATATTCAGGGTCTCCAAGCCCAAATTCATGGCCTTCTCCTCTGTCTTTGTTCACCATGGCTCCTTTCCATGGATTTGAATTCTAGCCAAACTGGTCTATTCAGACCTTTCCTACCTGCCTGTCCGCTGTGAGCCACCCACTCCTCTAGGCCTGATCACTGCAACAACGGTCAGAACCCAGAATGATGTAAATGAGGGCTTCCTCTAGCTAAGTACACCGTCCCACAACGGTCCTCCTCCAGTTTCCCAACAGGATTCCCCCCAGCACGAAGAGGCCAGAGCTCTCATTCTAACCAGCAGCACTGGTTAGCTTGTGGCAAGGGGCAAGTCTGAGTGCGTTCCAGCCCTAGTCCAAAGGGCCTGGAGTCGTGAGCTTTCAATGGCTCAGTGTCCTCCTCACCCTCACTCCCACATCAAGCGTCTGGCACACAGCACTGCTGCCAGAACGTCCCCTGCTCCCCCCCAGACTCCAGGCCCCTTCCAAAGAAGCGCCCACCACCTCTGGTAATCAAATGCACGCTCATCACACAATTACCTTGATGGCTTTCTGGGCATTGGGCAGCCCCTCCTCAATGTCTTCTAGGAGGATTCCTCCCAAGCCTCTCTGGTCATGCTTGTCTAGGAGCCGAAGTAAGGCCTTCTTATCTTTCAGGTTGTACTTGGGCTTGAAGGTGTACTTCCCATCGACTACTTCAATTTTGGGGTTGTTGACTAGTGCCTGTAACAGTGACACAGCATGAGGATTTGCAACAGTTCTACTACTCAAGAAACCAACATTCAATGGCAGACTGCCCGGCACATGCCTGCAGGGGACCAGCCTTCCACCAGCACTGCCTGGCAGCAGATTCTGAGAACGCTGCCCTTGTCTGTATTCGTTAGGAAAGATTCATGAACACTGATGGTCAAAGGGAGGTATGTCTCACCCCACCTTCCCCAGAAAGTAGGATGCTGATCTCATGTGGATGTTAAAAATATGAAAAACATGACCCTGGGATGCACAACTAGGCAGTCAGTTTTCCCTAGCTGGAGTCAATTGGTACCAGCAGCTGTAGAAAAACCTGAGAAGAGCAGAGCTCCTGGGATCTCACTGACGGGGACACTCCCGCCAATCATGCAGATCGCAATCCTACCACATCTTCTAATTTAGCAATGAATTAACTTAAATTTTAGTCTCTGGAGTCCAGTATTGTCATCAGACACTATACTCTCATTTAAGGCCATGTCTTAGTTTAATGCGAACTTAATTTCTTAGGCATTTACCCTTCCAAGAGCAACCCTCTGTTTCAGGCTCAGCAGGCAGGAAGTGGTCCTTGGAGCTCCTATTCCAACACTGGATCAGATGTTTAAAAATTCCATTTTATTTTGTTTTCAGTTACAGATTCTTCCCCTCCCCCCACTGAGAAGGCAAGAGATACAAAGTCCATTACAAGTCAAGCCAACAGATTCCTGCATTAGCCATTCCTCCCCTCTCCTCCTGCCCCAAAAGAAAGACAAGAAAATGTGCTTCAGTCTACACCGAGTCCACCAGTCCTCTAGATTAATGGTGGGTCACTGTGCTGATCAGTTACTAGGGCTTTCCCAAGCTGATTCTCTTTGCAATACTCCAGTTTCGGTTTCCCGGTTCTGCTCATTTTCCTACTTTGCATCAGTTCATACAGGTCTTCTCAGATTTCTCTGAAATAGTCCCCTTCATCACTTTTTTTATGGCACAATAGCATTTCATCACAATCATACACCACGTGGTTCAGCCATTTCCCAATTGATGGGCATCCCCTCAATTTCCAATTCTTTGCCACCAGAAAAAGAGCTGCTACAAATATTTTTGTACACATGGGTCTCTTTCCTCTTTCTTTGATATCTCTGGGGTACAGACTTAGTAGTGGTATTGCTGATCAAAGGGTAGACACAATTTTTTAGCCCTTTGGGCCAAATTCTCCAGAATGGTTCAACCATTTCACACCTCCACCAACAGTGCAGGAGTGTCCCTATTTTCCCTCATCCCCTCTAGCATTTCTCATTTTCTTTTTTTGTCTTCTTAGCCAATCTGGTAGATGTGAGGTGATACTTCACAGTTGTCTTAATTTCTCTAATTTATGTGATTTAGAACATTTTTAAAGATATTACTGCTGATAACTTTGAATTATTCCTTTGAAGATTGCCTATTCATATCCTTTGACCACATAGCAATTGTGGAATGGCCCATTCTCTTATAATTTGAATCTGTTATCTATAAATCTTTGAAATGAGACTGTTATCAGAGAAGCTTACTACAAAGATTCCACCCCGCCCCTGCCCCAGTTTCCTGCTTTTCTTCTAATTTTTGATGTACTGGGGTTTTTTTATACAAAATCTTTCTAATTTTATATAATCAAAAATGATTCATTTTAACTCCTGTGAACCTCTGCCTCTTGTTTGGTCATGACCTCTTCCCTTTTCCACAGACCTGACAATTTCTTCTCTGCTCCACTAACCTGCTTTTGATGTCACCCTTTCTATGGAAACCATGCACCCTTTTTGAGTTTATCTTGTACGTACACTGTGAAATATTATTTCTTTGATTTGTTTTTGGACTCATCTACTCTTTAGGAAGACACATTCAATATTTCTGCTTTCCCACATTTTAAAAAGGTTTTTAAACCTTCATGAATCCATGGTCTCTATTTGCGAAGGTGTCACACTCAGTTGAGAAATAACTACAATCCTTTCTATTTCTATTCAATATTCTCCAGAGATCTAGCATAGCTAACTTTTTCTAAAATTTTATTTATCTCTTCTTCGTTCTTGTTTTTATGGTCACATTTATCTACATCTGAGAGCTACATTGTATAGTTTTACTGCCTCTATTTTCCTGTAATTAAGTTTTCCTTTAAGAATTTACATGCTGAATGGAATACTATTGTGCTATAAGAAATGGGAATGATACAGACTTCATAACAACCTGGAAAAACCTACACCGCATAATGCTGAGTGAGCGAAGCAGAGCCAGGAGAACATTATACACAACCACAGACACATGGATTCTGTGAGGACCAACCCTGACAGACTTTGCTCTTCTCAGCAACACAAGGTGCAAGGACAACTCCAAAGGACTCACAATGGAGAATGCTATCTACATCCAGAGAAAGAACTATGAGGTATGAATGCAGATTGAGGCACACTTCATGCTAGCCTTCCCCCCCCCTTTTTTTTCTTTCTCTCTCTTTTGTTTTTGTGTTGTTTTTTTTTTTTTTTGGTTCTGTTTCTTCTTTCTTATGATTCATTTCATTGGTCATAATTCTTCTCCATAACTTGACTAGTGTGTAAATTAATTCAATGCGAAGTTATACGTGGAAGTTATATGGGATTCCATGCTGTCTTGGGGAGGAGGGGAGTGAAGGAGGGAGGGAGGGGGGGGGAAGAAAATCTGGAACTCAAAATTATGTAGAACCATGTGCTGTAACTAAAAATAAAAAAAAAATTAAAAAAAATTATGTAGAACCGAGTGATGTAAACTAAAAATTAAAAAAAAAAAAGAATTTACATGCTGGAGAGGATTCTGGGAAGATGGCAGAGTAGGTCAGAAAATTCCAAGCTCTCAAGATTTTCCCCCACAAAGGAGTTAAAATAACACCTTAGGGAAAGCAAAGTGTGGGTGGAGACAAACAAAGAAAAACAGGGGCACAACTGGGATCTTCCTGGGACAGTTTGAGAAGATCTGAAGAAAAATCCCAGGATTAGGTTTGGTCCCAGCATGGAGTAAACACCTCCAGGTTAGGTTCTATTTTAACAAGGGGGTGAGCCCTGGGGTTAGTTGGTTTGAGAGGCTGCCTCGGCCCCAGCCACTGGAACTTTTCACCCCAGGATAGTGAGGGGAGTCTTGAGTTTCAGCCCAGGAAGATTGAGGGAACCTCTGCTGAGGAGGAATGGCCAGAACCAGCTGTGCTGCGAAGAGCAGTGGCGGCAATAAGGAACTAGCACATGCCTGGCGAGTGCAGAAGCAGTGGGGCAGAAAGCCCCTGGCTGTGGGCACTTACCTCAGGAGGTTGGAGGTTTGGCTTTGGTTCTGGGCTAGAGGGGAGAACTAAAGATCCGGGGCAAGAGGCACCATTTCCCGTACCCCAGGGCTAGAGGTGATTACAAAAGTCAAGTTATTACCACAAAAAAAAAAATGCACAGGCAAAGGAGGAAGAATCCGACCATAGAAACCTATTATGGGAATAGAGATGAATAGAGATGAACCAGGGTTCATCTTCAGAGGAGCATACTTAAGTAAAGAAACCCCCAAAGAGCAGCATTAAATGGTCACCTGCCCAAAAAGAATTTATAGATCTTAAAAAAGACTTTAAAAATCGAATGACAGAGATGGAGGAAAAACTAAAAAAAATAAAAATAAAAAATAATCCAAGAAAAACAAGAAGGTTATGAAAGGAAAGTCGACCAATTAGAAAAGGAGATCCAGAATCTTAAGGAGGAAAATGACACCTTGAAAATCAGAACTGGGCAAAGTGAAGCCAGTGAAATTATGAGAGATGAAGAAATAATTAAACAAAACATGAATAATGAAAAAATAGAAGAGAAAGTGAAACATCTTATGAGAAAAACAACAGAGTTGGAGAACAGATCAGGAAGAGAAAATATAAAAATAATTGGAGTAACAGAAAGTCATCATCAAAAAAAGAATCTTGATACGACAATACAAGAAATAATCAAAGAAAACTGTCCTGAAGCATCAGAACAAGGCAGGGCAGTAGAGATAGAGAAAATCCATCGCACACCACTTAAAAGAGATCCTGTGAGGAAAACTCCTAGGAAAATCATAGTCAAATTCCGGAACCCCCAGATCAAGGATAAAATATTAAAAGCATCAAGATTAAAACAATTTAAATATGATGGTGCCACAATTAGAATTACACAAGACCAGCAGCAGAGACATTAAAGGACCGCAGGTCTTGGAACACTACATATTGAAGAGCAAAAGACCTGGAGCTCTGGCCGAAAATATCACACCCTTCAAATTTCAGTATTATCTTGAATGAAAAAAATGGACATTTGACAAACCCTTAGACTTTCAAGACTTTGTTTAAAAAAATCCTCAACTTAATAGTAGATTCGACATACAAGAACTAAGAGAAACATCAGGTACAAACCAAAGACTGACTATAAGGGATTCCCAAGGACAGATGGTTTACTTTTTATATAACACAAAATGTAAAATGTATGTCTGAGATTCTTATTAATAATTGTCAAACTCATAAGAAAGGGGGGGGATAAACCTGACTGTGATATGAATTTAAAAAGTAAAACCATTTGGAAACAGATGAAAAGAATAACTATTTTATACAAGAGGTGCAAGAGGAAGAAAGGATACAGAGGATTTAGATGAGGGCTGATAGTTCTGGTGACCTAATTTCATTGGGAGTGGGTTTAAGAGGGAATGATACATATATATTGAGAAGAGTATAAAAGTCTTCTAAATTTAGAAGAAATAAAATGTTAGGAGTATAGTGAGGGGGGAGAGGACAAGGGAGGGATTTTCAGAGGGGAGAATGAGGGAATAGGTAAGGGGTATTTATATTAATGGGAATGGGGGGACAGGGGAGGGATCCTTGGAGAGGGGAAGGCAAGTATTAGGAGGGCAATGTAGCAGGTAGAAGGAAAGCAGAGCAGGCAGGAGGGATAGGAAACAAGACATGAAAAAACATAAAAACAAAGATTAGCAGTAGAGTATGTTTGGGAAAGTGTATGTCTATATACACATGTGTATATGTATAAACGTATGTATCTATCTATATGTGTATGTGTATAAGTTGAGAAACATGTCTAAACTATATTGTAGCCTTCTGGGGGTGGGGGGAGGGGAAAAAGAACAAAGTTAAAAAGTGCACAGCAGAAAACAAAAGAAAACACACGGAAGCGAAGAGAAGGTGGACAATTCTCAACACGTGGTATATTATTTATCATACAGGCTTTCTTGGAATGAAACCTTATTGTTATGTATTTTGAATCCTCTCATGTTCTGCTACACACATGACACGCTTTTTTTGTTTCTTACTTTGTAACTTTCAATATTTAAGTTTATGATGTTTTTGTTTCTTTTCTCTATTCTGTATTTGTGTTCTGATAAAATAAAAAAAGAATTTACATGCTATGCCATTTTGGTGCGTGTGTTCAGTATTATTCACTCACTGTCAATGGCACATCTTAGGAAAATGTAGTTTGCCTGTTTCTCTCTCTCAATTAGGCCTACTTTTGCTTTGTCTGAGATCATTACTGCCATCCCTGCCTTTTTTTACTTCAACTGAAGCATAATAAATTCTGCTCCAGCTTTCTTTTAACTCTGTGTGTCTCTTACAAACACAACATTGTTGAGTTTTCGTTTCTAAAACATTCTACCCTCTTCCACTTTATGAGGAGTTAATCATATTCACAGTTCCAATTGCTAACTGCCCTCCCCTCCATTCTATCCTCTTATACTTTTCCTTCCTTTTTCCTGGCCCCTCTTTCAGAGTCTGCTTTACTTCTGACTGCTGCCTCCCTTCATCTACCCTTCCTCCCTCTTATGCCTCCCTTTTCCCTCTTTCCTTCCCATGTCCTTGCTGGTAAGATATATTTCTTCATCTAGCTGGGTACCTATGTGTATTGTCTCTTCTTAATCAGTTCAGATGAGGGTGAGGCCTAAGCATCTTCTGCTCCCAGTCTTCTCCTTTCTGTATACACTTCTCTCTGGGCCCCACATTTACATGTACAGTCTTCCTTTCCCTTCCCCTTCTCGGTGTATTCCTCTCCCCCTCCCATTCCTTTTTTCTTTTGAGATGATTCAAACAACAGAATCATGCCCATACCTTTTATTTAATTAGACTCGCTCTACGACCTCCGGTGACGAAAAAGGTCTGAGGAGTCACATGCATCATCTAATCATATGAGAAAGTAAAAAGCTTAACTCTGTTTAGTCCCTAATGATTTCTCCTTTTATGCTTCTCTTGAGTCTTGTGTTTGAACATCGAATTTTCTATTCAGCTTTGCTCTTCTCATCAGGAATGCTTGAAAGTCCTCTACAGCATTAAATATACATTTCCCCCCATAGGATTATACTCAGTTTTGCTGGGTAGGTTATCATTGGTTGTCTAAGCCTAGATCCTTTGCTTTCAGGAATATCATATTCTAAGCTCAGTTCTTTATGGTGGTAGCTGCTAAACCTTGTGTGGTCTTGATCGTGGATCCTCCATACTTGAATTCCTCCCTCCTTGGCTGCTTGGAGCAGCTTTCCCTTGACCTAGGAGCTCTAGATTAGGGCCATATTTCTGGGAGTTTCCATTTTGGGGTTTGTTTCAGGAGTGGCTGGTGGATTCTTTCAATTTCTACTTTGTCCTCTGGTTCTAAGAGATCCAGGTAGTTTTAGGATTGAAATCACATGGCTTTCATGTAGTTCAGGGACTCTTAAGACTCTCTCTCCTCAATGTTTTCCAGGTCAGCCTTTTCCTATGACATATTTCACAATTTATTTCATTTTTTTCAGTCTTTGACCTTTGTTTTATTATTTCTTGATGTCACGTAGAGTCATTAGCTTCCATATGGGCAAGTCTAATTCTGAAGGAGTTATTTTCTTCAGTAAGGTTTTCTCTCTTTTTCCCAGCTACTTGTTCTCTTTTCCTATTTTCTTCCCTACCTCTCGCCGTTTTTCCCATTCTTTTCTCTACTGCTCTCATTTGGTTTTAAAAATCATTTTTTAGTTTCTTCTTTAACTCTTCAAGGAATTCTTATTGGACTTTCATCCAATTTCTGTTTGTGTTTGCTCACTCTAGTAGTTCATTTATCAGAGATCTAGTAACTTTTTCTCAGCCTTTCTCTTAAATCTTTATTACAGTATTATATATCATATCATTATAGCATATGTAGTCTCTATGATAGCATTATAGCTCAGGACTTAACACAGAGTGAAGATTATGTGAGAACTGCAGACAGCTTCCTATTTATTTACCTATAAACCAGTAACATTTGAAATGCACCCCACAGAAAAACCTACAACATTTTTTTCCAAAAAAAAAAGCAAACATTTGTACAGAAATCACCCATTTGGTCACATCCAGGATTTCCCATGTCTATTTCTGACTCGTCTCCACACAAGCGTGCCCTGCTCACCTCAGACATCAGCCACTGTTTCTGCTTCAGCCCTATGTCCAAATGCTGAGTTTCATCCAAAATTTCTTCTAAAGTCAGTGGGTGTGTGTCGCCTCTCTGGTGTCGGGTCTGAAGGGACAGAGAGAAAAAATTAGCTTTCAAGTACTTGGTGTACTCCACAAGAGCCATATCCACTGGACTTTTTTCCACCAACTCCAAAACAGTTTATTCTCTTTACTCTCTAACACATTGTGGATTTGCTGAGTGCCTATGCCCACATCACAACCATGAGGGATGTCTGCCTGCCTATGGAAGTGAGCAATGAGGTTGCAAAAAAAAAAAAAAAAAGACACAGAGACACAAGGAAAAAACAAACTACTTACTCTTTGACCACAGAGCGAAAGATCCTCCACAAATGGGCTCTAAAAGTCAATTAAACGAATGAGAAAAGTGAAAGGAGTATGGATCTGAGGTCAGAGATGTTGGGATGAAATTAGGGCCAGCTGTTTAACCAAGGTATTATTCTTTATTCTTGAGAGCAATAAGGGGGGAAGTTTATCAACACAGAGAGGCTTAAAGAATCCAGGAAAGGAATAATGATGGAAATAGAAGGAAGAAAAACCATGTTTCTATTGATCACAACACCAACAAACACCTTCTATGTGCCAGACTAAACACTAAATTCTGGGGACACGAAAGTCTATTTCCTGCCCTCTAAAAGAGAGGGCAGTGGAACCAAGAAAGAGCATTTGGTTCTGGCAAGTCACAGGAATGATAAAGCCCTGAGAAATAATCCATAGGATCCTTCCAAAAGGTCATATTGGTAGTAATGACTTAATTATTGTCCCCAAAGCAAGCGGTGGACAAGGGGGTGGAAAATTGGACTGAAATATTGGAGATGATTTTAAAACCTTCTTGAGCATGGGAGCAGAACTTATGGTCTCCAGGAACATCAGCTGGCAGGTAGAAATCTTATATATACTAGATATGAATGCATCTCTAATACATATTTTATATTATAGAAGTGTATGTATCTATACAATATACATCTTTACATATATATATATGGATATACATGTAATACATACACACACACATACAATCTAGAAGGCAGCACCAATTAATCAACAAAGCCATAAATTTATGAAGGCCCTTCTCTGTCCCAGGCCCTGGAAATACAAAGAAAGGCAATGCCATAGTCCCTGCCCTTGAAGAGCTTATTTCATCCTAACCATATTTTCACTAACCCTTATATTTCCAACCAGAACCAAGCCCTTCTGCACATGCCAGGAAGAATGTGGTGCATTGAATTTAAGCTAGAAATAGAACCAGGGCTCCTGAATCCCAAGGCAGGGCCTGTCCATTGCACCACCCAGCCAAGATTATTCAATTTGTAGAGAAAGTTACTGCCACTGGAGCTAACATTTAAGAAAACCAAACAAAAGCCCCCATTTATGCAGAGAAACCAAGCTAGCCAATGAGAAGGAAATGTGCCATCAGTGGCCAGACCTCTGTAGCACTAAAGGGACAAAGAATGAATGTCCAAAGCGCTGGAGTTTATAAAAATTCCACAAGATGGAGATGTTTCCCTAACCAAGGAGACAACTCCAGTGATTCTAAGGCCCATGATCCCCTTCTAAAAGCAGGAAATGTGTTTCTTCAGCGAAACTGAAGATAAAAGATTTCATGAACTCCAGTGACCACCTTAGAACTTTATAAAAACAATTCTGTTGATACTAACCCTTTTCCCTTACCTTGAGAGCTGCAAATTTTAAGTTTAACAACCTTGCTATTAAATGTCAATAAACCTGATTGAAATCTGCTTTGTTCTTTTAAACTTATTAATACGTAAGCTCTTTGAGGATAAGGAGTAGTAACGTGTTTGTCTTTTTGTCCCCAATGTCTAGCCCAGTGCTAGGAAAAGAATAACCACTTCCTATGGCCCCTCTGGATACTCATTCTCCTGACAGATAGGCAGGTGACACATTTGGGGAGCAGACTGAGACATGGGCTGTTTGGTTATAGGAATTTTGTTTTTCTGTCTTTGTCAGTGGGTACCAGGGCAAGCAGATGGGAAAGAAACTGGATGTGCATTGGGGAAAGAAAACTTCATTTGAAAAATTAAAACCCAAACCCAAAAAAAGTTTTTTTTGAAGTGTCGCCTCAGAAAAGCGCTAAGAAGCATTTCTCTGTCCCTTCCTTGCATCACTGTGGCACTGTGTCCACTGCAAGCTCCTTCCTGGCTGAACTACTCTCCTGCCTCAATTCTTTGTTACAAAATTCACCAGTATTTACTGAGTGCCTACTATGTGCGAAGCACTATCAAGAACCAAACCGTTCTTGCCCTCACCGAGCAGACATCTTGCTGGGGGAAACAACATATAAGACAAATTGTAGATGCATATTAAAACACTCTTTTTTTCATTCAAGGGAAGATTAAGAAATAAAAACTTCTCCACCCCAAAATCATCTCCAGATTTTCTCCTTTAGGAAATGGTCCTGAAGGTTAATTAAGAACACAAAAATTAAGGCTGAGGAAGAGTCCAGTTGGTCTAGCAGAGTGCACAGCCCTCCTAACTTGGCCCTAGGGCTTCACACACACTCTTTCTCCTTCACAAAGATCAGGGTGGGACTCAGGAAGGAAGCCCTTGCAAACCCAGAGTCAAGGGATCAAGGAAGAATCCAGCCACTCCACAGATGTTAGTGCAAGATTGAGTGACAATCATTCTAGAATGGAGATGACCTAAAGTGTGCTTTGTAATACACACTGTAACCTTTCCCTTCCACAAGACCCCTATAAATGTGACTTTAAATGGTCTGTGGGAAGAGAAATTAGGGTTGGGGGGAGTGAGGAGAACGAGATGCCAGTATGGAATAGTTCTCACTCTAAGCTAGAAATGCTTGGTTTCAGAATGTTAAATAAAATGTGTTTCTCCAGACTGGCACTTAAAAGGCAGGGTACAATATTAATATTTTATCCACAACAACAGAGAAGCATATGCAAAATACAAGGGGGAACTTTTGGAGACCCTTAGGAGGGGGAGGATAAGAAAAGGCCTCCCACAGAAGGTGGTGCTTGCCTGGTAAGGAAAGGCTTGGGGATGGGCTTCATGGGTGAGGAACAGCAAGAAGGCTGGTATGGCTGGACTCCAGAGGCTGAACAGGGCTGGAAAGGAGGATTGGATGCAGGTTGTGAAGGGCTTTCAGTGCCTCTAGAGAACTTGGGTGTTATGGGGCAGATGTGCAATTGGCAGCTGAGTAGAAGATGGAGGCCTCCACGGGGCAGGGAGTCTGAAGGGCCTACTGCACCTGTCCCAGGGAGAGATGATGAATGAGGGAGGTGGCCCCATGAGGAGAAACACAGGGATATGTGGGAAGAGATGGTGTGCGTGGAGAACAGACAATGGACTGGATCCGTGGGGCAGGGAGAACGAGAAGCTGGCAATGACGCAGGTTACCAACCTAGATGACTAGAAGGAAGATGGTCAACTTGACAAAAACGGGAACAGGTTTAGGGTCAAAGATGTGTTCGGTTTTAGACACTGAGCTTGAGATGCACAGGGGATATGGAGCCTGAAATACCCAATCGGCAGCTTGTCGCAAGGGAGGGCTGTTGGTTTGTTTGGGTGGGGGAGGGGGGTAGCTGGGAAGGTGCTAACAATAGTGATGCTCCCCCCAAAAGAGCCCCCAACGTTTTTTTTAATAATGTGTAGAACAGAAGAAGGTTCAGAGTGAGGCAGATAAGGTGGACAGCTCTGAAACTAACATGTTGAATTTATTACACACCCAAAACCTCCAAGCTGTATGTAACAAGGACTTGCAGCTTCATACAAATTCTCTTACTACATTTGTACATGGAAATGCTTATGTTCATTTATACCAACTGAGTTCAGAATGATAAAAAATGAAACCTAATTCCTAAAAAAATTAAGAGGATCCAGGAAGCCACTGGGTCTGATATGTGGAGGAGACATGACATCGAGATTCTGTTCAGAAGAGAAGCGCACTAGATCTGGAAGCTATCAATGTAGCAATGATTGTTAAATGCAGCCAGGGCCATTCAGTGGTCTCTCGGAAGCAGGAAGACCTAAGTTCAGATCCAGCTGTGAGAGACTGGTAAAAGTTAGGGAAAGTTAGGTTTCCACAGAAGAGTTAATTAAGTTTCATAGAATACTTGATGAAGTGTCAGCCTGAACAAAGGAGGAGTAAAAATTAACCAGGATGAGAGTCCTCAGTCAATCTGAATAAACCTTGTGGTTTGGTAGATACCTCAGACACCTCGACCCAGGATGTTAGGAAAACTGGTCTAAACTGGCCAGATTACAGTCAGGGTTGAAGAGGTAACTGGGTCAAAGGGCTACAACGCACGCCTAGTTGGCTAATTGAATATTGCCTTGCATACCCACAGGGAGGAGTTTTCTGACATTTTTGAACATGTGATGTATGTTGGGGGTGGGGGGAACCATACCAAGGAGTTGCATATTGGGGGCGTGAAGGGAAGCTTGTAACCCAGAAGGGAGCAGACCAATCCATTCTCTGAAGGGAGGTACTGAATTGATGGTACATCAATCTATGTCAGTCTAACAGAATAAATCTGGCCTCACTCCTGTATTCCCCACTCCCTCTTCCTAAAGAAGGGTGGAGTTGGGGCAGCTAGGCGAGGAGGACCTGAGTTCAAATCCAGCCTCAGACACTTGACACACTAGCTGTGTGACCTTGGGCAAGTCACTTAACCCCAATTGCCTGGCCTTCCCCCCTCCAAAAAGAAAAAAAAAACAACAACAACAAAAAAAGAAGGGTGGAGTCCACTCCTGGCCAGGAACGTTTACCAATTCCTTTGAATTCCTCAAGAATAATAAACTGCCCTTGATACCTGAATTTCAATGTCAAGTGTATTTCTAACATAGCCTTAGACACTAACTGACTGTGGGCAAGCCACTTAACCAGTCTGCCTCAGTTTCCTCCTCTGTGAAATGAGGATAACACCTCATGTGGTGAGGAGATATTTGTACTCCTCCTCCTCCTTGCTGTTACCATTAACAGGCCCTGCTTAGGTCATCCAAGGAGAGCATAAACAGCAAATGAGGACCCAGAAGGAATGACCCCCTGAGGTGGGGAGAGGAGAGGTATATATTTGGAAATAAAAGCGATGGCAAAAACAACATACGGCAGTAACAACATACAGCTCAAATGTTCTCTGAGTAACCTCTCAGGCATGCACTCAAGGTCCCGTCAGGGCTTTCCCTCATGTAGTAAGTTGGGTGTGCTGTTCTAACTGGTTCTGCTTCTCTCCTCCTCCGGATGATTTCATAAAGGTCACTCTAGACTGGCTTGTCGTCCTCATATTTGCTGGTCTTAACGGCATTCAAGAGCTCATTTCACTAACGCAGCATGATTTCCGTAACCCTTCTCCTCGTATTGGGACAGTTTGGCTCCTCCCAACTTGTTGCAATGTCAAGGATGCCACCATGAAGATCTCTGCAACTAGCTGGCTCTGCTTTTGTTTCTGATAACACCTTGAGTGTACAGTTGCAAGAACGAAATTATGGAGTCAGAACAGGATTTTAACAATGTTACTTGTGCGCCACCAGAGTTTCTTAAGAAGATTCTAAAGTCTGAATTTCCACTAGCGCCGAATTTTGTGGCTTTTAATTATTTTTGTGAATTTGGGGAGTTGAGATGACATTTAATTCAATCCGAGTTAGCCAAGTAGGAGAGCAGCCAGTCAACAGGCACCTACTATGCGCCATACACTGAGCTTAGACTGGGGGATACAAAAAAGGCAAAAAGACAGGCCCCACCCAAGGACCCTGCGATCTACTGAGGGAGTAAAACCAAAGGAATGCTGATTAATTTCTAGAGAGGCAGGGGAGCGAGGGAGGCCCACACTGGAGCTCTTCTGGGAAGGAAACAGAGGCGAGGAGGGACTGTCTCCTCCCGCCTGCCCGACAGCCCTTGATCTTCGTTTGAGGCCTGCCTGTTAACCGTGGCTATGGATCCTCCAGACCTCTGTCCTGGGCCCTGCTCTCTTCTCCCCATGGATTCAATGATCGTCTCCATGCTAATGAATCTCAGATCTTTGTCCACTCTTAACATCTCTCCTGGACTTAAGCTCAGCTGAAGCCTACCAGACATCTCGAAGTGGATGTTGCACAGACATCCCAAACTGAACTCACTGTCTTTCCTTCCAAGCTCCTAATTTTCCCCATATCCAGTGAACTTTTGAAGTTCCATCATTTCTACCTGCCTAACAGTCCACTTGGCCAGGAGTCAGGAAGACCTCAGAAACTTACTAGCCGTGTGACTCTGGGCAAGTCACTTCACAGTCTGCCTCAGTTTCCTAAACTGTCAGTGACCTCCCAAATGAGATCTTATCTGTAAAGCGCTCAGCACAGTGCCAGGCACACAGCAGGCACTATATACATGCTTATTTCCTTTCCTTCACTCCTCTGACGCTGCCCCCACCCCGGTAATAACCTACTGGTGGGTCACTCCCGTCCACCCTCTGTTCAATAAACCCCAAAGGCTCCTCATTACCTTGAAGATCACATATAAAATGTTCTGTTTCATGTTCAACCTACCTAGGTCACACCTCACCCTACCCTGGCCCCCATACACTCTATGATTCAGCAACACTGCCTGGAACACCCCTGGCTTCCTTAGAGACTCAGCTACAATCCTGCCACCTTTGTGTAAGAGGCCTTTCCCGATGCCCGCCTCCCTCAGACTCCCTTCCACCTACTCTGTATCTGTCTGTCTGTACCTGGAGATTCACATGCTGTCTCCCCAGTTAAGAGTGGGAGGGAGCTTCCGGAGGGTGGCAGTCCTGTTCCTGGCTTCTTCTGTATCAGCACAATGCCCCTCATTTAGTAGGCACTGACTGACTGACTAAGGCACAAAGAGAGAAGGCAGAAAGAGGGCCGTGTCCTAGGGAACAGACGGTGAGCACACGTGAGCGTGGTTAACAGGAGAATAAGACTGCCAAGCGTCCCCACGTGGCAAGCACCCTAGAGATGAGAGTGAGCGCCCCAGAAGGTTTTCGGTGGGGGGGACGCAGGAAGATCCACTGGGCAGCTGTGACGACAGAATGCAGCCAGAAACCTCCAAGACATAATTTTGGTGACCAGAATGATTGAATTTGCATCCCTCTGATGACCAGAGAGGAAGAACACTTTGCATTCTGTTGAGAGATTCTTCATAAAGGATCCTCTTCCTGAAAATGATCTGTTACTAGTCTTAGACTGCTTTCACATGAGCATGACCTTGGTTAGTTTTTAACAGTTACTCATATATTTTTGGATGGCAAGTAAGTTACCATAAATTGCTATAAAATGTACCCCATCTGTTACTTTTTCTTCTGTTACATTGTTGGGACTATTTTTTTTGGTACAGAAATTTTTATTGTAATCAAATTAATTTAAACTCCTCTAACCTATTCTTAATGATTCCTTCTATTCGTTGAACGGGAAAAAAAAAATACCGTCCCTCCCACAACGGAGAATATATACATATATTATCCTGTTATAAAAAGACTTAGGCAAAACTTAACGTCCCTACATGTCCCTAGATTATGTCAACTATATTTGTGGTTTATTTTCTCAGAATTTTAATTTTAAATTTGACCAACAAACAAAAATGGACACTTCCCAATACCAATAGCAGAAAAAGGAAAATATATGTGAAACTTCACACCTCTATCACACAAAGCTTGCTTTTAAATAAAATGTAACAAATTTAACATATCGATCCAAAAACTCCCAGCCTGTTTGGGTCCCACTCTGAGCTTCCTTTCGCTCTCTTCTAATGCACTAAAAAACCTTCCACTAATATGCCATGACTCTGCTTAGCTTCTCCCCTCCACATTCCTCCTCTAAATCCTGTAACCAGAAATCATCACCAGGCAAACCAAACCTGCCCCTTGCTCTCGTCTGAAAACTGACGTCTTGTGGTCTTCGTGCTTCTGGGAGGATGTATCTGTCCCCAGCAGGAAAAAAACATTTAGCGCTTTCCTCCAGTGCGTATATTTACTTACTCGTAAATTCTATGCACGTGCTACTCCACTAATCACTACGAACATGATAAAACTCACACAGAAACAACTGCAAAAGATGAGATAAAGATGAAATATCAGGTAAGCCAAGAAGCAATGGGATGAAATCATGGTGCTACTGTTTCTCCCTGTAATTTGATGAACTTAAAGTACTTGGTTCATCCACATTAAGTATTGATACTATTTTGCTGTCTGCAGTTTCCTGTTGCTTTCCTTTAACCCTGCTCATCTATTGGTTTGAGCTCGCCTGGAGCAGAAATTCGGCTTCGGTCCTCATTTTAACTCAGCTTTGTTTCAAGGGCATAAACGACGTATTTCTTCCAAGCCATTCGGCCATCCTCTGCTTTTAAAGGTCGCCTCATCCCATTCATGTTCCTCCTTGTGAATTTCCTTCTACCCTCTCCTCTTGTACTTGGCTCCTCTCTTTGCCCTCCTCGCGTAGAGAGTGGTGAAACAGAAGGGATGGCATCGACCCCCAGTACATAACCTAGAACTGAATTTAGCACCAGGCTTCTTCTGCTCCAGTCAGACCAGGATGATGGGTGCTCAGATTTCCCGACTTTCCCTCTGATCCCTCCTTGTTGATGATTCCTCCTCAGAAGCTAAAGTTTGCTTTGCCTGTGACCGTCCTCTCCCACTCCCCTCTCTCTTGTTCCCAGGGGATTTTAGTGTATTTCTTCCCCAAACTCCGCATGCACATATGCTCAGCGCTCCTCTGCCAGGTTCTGAGGAGAGGGAGGTTTGTGTGATGTCCGTGTCCTGTCCTCCCCGCCCCGGGACTCTCTGCTCTGTAATTGTAGACTCTTGTCTTCCCATAACCCAATTAGGAGAAATACTCAATTCTCCCTGCCACATACTTTTTTTTTTTTTTTGGCTAATTTCTCCCTTCTTATTTTCCTTTCCTATTCTCTTTTCTTTCCTCTCTTAAGACCATCAAAACCAATCAAAAGTGTTCATCTCTGTAGACCCTGAAGGCACAATTCTCTGTCCACTCCCTTAGGGAACATACTCACTGGGTCCTCTTTAGCACTGCCTAGATGCTCAAATATATTGATCTTTCCAGGTCTTTCTTGACTCTTGTTGGCAGCATTTCAGAGTTACTCTGTAGCTCCAGTCTTTTCATCAGGCAAGCTCCGAAGTCCTTTGCCCTGCTAACGGTCCATTTTCCCCCATGGGATTATCCCTGGCTTTCTAGTGTGCCTTCTGGAATGCTAGACTCCGCCATGTGTCAAGTGGTTCTGATTGTGGCTCCTTGGTACATGAACTCTCTTTAACTCTGGCTGTGATATTCCCAGAAGTTTTCCATCTGGAGCTGCCCTGGTAGAGTCTATCTGACATTGCCCTCTTATCCTAACACATCACGCTAATGTTCCTTCAGGCTTTTTTGTTTGGTCATGATTTTCAGGGAATCCACGAGTTCAATTCTCCCTCCTGCACCAGCTTTCCAGGCCACTTGTTACTGATATAACTCTCGGGCCTTTGTCAATCTTTCGACTTTGTTCCACCGTTTCTCGCGTCTCACGGTGTTAGAGTGGTCTGCTTCGTTGTCATTTTCAAGGAATCCACTACTTAGCTGTTTTCCACCTTCTGTTCCAAGCTCTTGCCATTTCTTTCCACCACAGACCTTATTTCACTTATGATCTCATCCTTTATCTTCTACTTCATTCTCCCCACATTCAGGTGGTCCTTCCTTGTGGCTGAGTTGTTTTCCACATGCTGTGCCATTTCTGGGTTACCTCTCGGGCCTCTCAACCAGCAATATTTCTTCATTGTGCTATTCACTATCTTCTGGCGCTGGTATTTCTTGCCTCAGTTCGTTCTGAGTCTGTGCCAAGGACAGGCTCCTTATCCTCCCATACTCTTGGATGGGATCGGGGGTCTGGCCATTGGCTTGCACTCCTTCCATTCTGTCTGTGTTCTGAGCACTGGCAGGTTTCACACTTGCCCAAGATTGCTGAGGGTAAGCATACTGAGGTCTTCAGGGCCAGCTCAGGGATTTCTGGGCTTCCTCAGAGTGCTTGGGTCAGAGGACTGGAGAGTTCCTCGTTAGAATGCTGCAGGTTCTGGGAGTATGTCTGAGGCTTCTGGATGACTGACCTGCACTCTTCTTACTAGCCTTCAGTGGAACAAGCTGGCAGGCTACCTACCTCTCCCAACACCCAGACACCTGGCTGTGTCTCTGGGCAGTCCTAAGCTGGTGAAGGCTGCCTGCTGCAGTTTCACTTTGGATTTCTTGATCATGATTTCATCCGGTGCCTTCTGAGCTGAAGTGCATGTAGGAGAGTTGGGTTCCTCTCTAACCTTTCATGTCGCCATTGTAACTGTGAGTTAAAATTCAGTAAACAGTAAGTCATGGTTCATAATGACTAACCTGGATCATATAGGACAGATGAAATCATCTTAACAATCTTCAATATAAACAGTCAGGATAGAAGGGTGCAGTCGAGATGGCGGCAACATTTTTACCATGTTCAATTGGCATACCTTTTCCACACAACCCAGAAAATGTATCAGACCAAATTCTGATCAGGAAAATGAAGTAAAAAAATCACAGGGAGTCATTTTTCCAGCTCAGGGCAGCTTGGGAAGATAGAGAGATCTGTGGACACTGGAGAGAGGCTAGGAGCAAAGCATTGGAGTGGGAAGGATTCCAGCTACCAGGGATGCTAAGGGGGCTAAGACTGAACACCAGAATAGAAAGAGATCCCAGGGGACTCCTGAATCAGATCTAGGAAACAGAATGAGGATTCTCTGGGCAACCTGAAAGCCATGAACAAAATGAGAGCCTTGACATCATATTTCAAGAAACTGGAAAACTACGCAAAAATCTGAGAACCAGAGGGCAAAGCAGAAGTGAAATAATCTACCAGTTATTTGCCAAAAGAAACTCCAAAGTGAAAACTCCCAGGAGTATTACAGTCCAAATCCAGAACTCCCAAGTCAAAGGGAAAATACTACAAGCAGCCAGAAAGAAGGAATTTACATTCTGTGGAGCTACAGTCAGGTCAGCTGCTAAGATTTAGCAGCTTCCATGTTAGAGGAACAGAGGGCTTAGAACATGATATTCAGGAAGAATATCAAGAAGAAGCTAGGATTACAACCTAAAGTTACCTACCCAGCAAAACTCGGCATAATTCTTCAGGGGCAAAAATGGAAATTTAATGAAACAGAGTACTTCCAAGCATTCCTGATGAAAAGGTCAGAGCTAAACAGGAAACCTGACATTGAAACACAGGAGCCAAGAGAGGCATACAAAGGTAAACATGAGTGATAAATTATAAAGTTGGCCTGTTTACTTTCTTATATGGGGAGAGGATACATGGAACTCCTGAGAACTTCATAATCACCAGGGGTATTAGAGGGCATCTACCGAGACAGAGGACCTGGGAGTGATTCTATGATGTTGGGATGATCTCAAAAGAAAAATGAATGGGTGAGAAAGAGAGATATACTGGGAGAGGGAGGAAAGGAAGAGGAAGAATGGGAAAAATTGTCTCATCTAAGTAGAGTAAATAAGAGTTTATAAAACGGAGAGGGAAGTGGGCGAAGCAGGCAACACTTGAACATCACTCTCATCAGAATTGGTTTGAGGACAGAAGAACACATACACAGCTAAGTAAAGAATTCATCTCATCCAAAAGGGAAGGAGAAAGGGGGAGTAAACGAAACAGCTGGTGGGTGGCTGTGGGAATAAGAGGTAGAGCAGATTAAGGTAGGCAGTAGTCAGAAGCAAAACAGACTCCTGAGGAAGGGACAAGGTTAAAAAGAAAAAGATGAGTATAATAGAACAGGATGGAGGGAAATATTCAGCAATCATTATTGTAAATATAAATGGATGAACTCACCCATAAAATGGGAAAAAATATCGGGATGGATTAGAAACCACTATCCAACAACATATTGTTACAAAAAACACATGTGAAATAGAAAGCTACATATACTGAATTAAAATAAGGGGCTGGAGTAGAATCTATTATCCTTCAAATGAAGTAAAATAGGTGGGAGTGGCAATCATGATTTCAGATAAAATAAAAGCAGAAACAGACCTACTTAAAAGAGATAAACAGGGGAACTACATTTTGTTAAAAGGTACCATAAACAATGACTTAATGTTGACATCAAACATATATTCACCAAATGGAATGGCATCCAAATCCTTTAGTAAGAAATATACCTATTTCTCAACTGTGCAAGGCCTCTTCACAAAAACTGACCATGTATTAGGGCATAAATCTCACAAACAAATGCAGAAAAGGAGAAATACTAAATGTTTGTATTAATAAAAGAGAGAAAGAGCAAATTAACTAATTGGATATGCAATTAAAAAAACTAGAAAAACAAATTAAAAGCTCCCAATTACACACCAAAACAGAAATCCTGAAAGCCAAAGGACAGATAAACCGAAAGTTAAAAAAAAAAAAAATTTGAACTGAATAACCAAAACCAAAACCAAACCAAAACAATAAAAGAAACAAATCGATAGGTAGTTATTGTACTAAAACTAAATAAATAAAAACAAAAATGGATCAAAAACAAAATTAAAATAAATGAAAAACTAAATAAATTTTAAAAACTAAAAAAAGATGAAAATGAAATCACTAGTATCAAAAATGAAAAAAATTCACAACCAATGAAGAAGAAATAAAAGGAATCATGAGGAATGATTTTGCCCAACTATATGCCAATAAAACTGACAATCTAAATGAAATGGATGAGTATTTACAAAAATATAAATTGCCCAGATTATGAGAACAGGAAATAAGAATACTTTAATTCCAATACTACATAAACTGTTTTAAAAAAAACAGCTAAAGGAGTCCTCCCAAACACCTTCTATGGTAAAAACATAGTCTTGATACCTAAACAAGGTTAAGTCAAAAGAGAGAAAGAAAACTAACGACCAATTTCCCTAATGGATATTAATGTAAAAATTTCAAATAAAATACTAATAAGGAGATCACAGCAACATATCACAAAGATTATACACTATGACCAGGCTAGATTTATACCGGTAATTCAGGGCTGGTTCAATATCAAGAAAACTATAAGCTTAACTGACTGTATCAAGAAAAACCACCCTAAAACCCTATGATTCTCTCAGTAGATCAGGAAAGGCCTGGCTTCTCTCATCAGTCGGGCTGTCCCCACCATCCTCCTTGCTGGCTGCCAGGGGCTGATCCAGTGAGATGAAGGCAGAGCATGGGATGTTTTTGCTTTTGTATCCCCTGGAAGAATGACTTGCACATAGTAAGGGCTCAATGGGATGGAAATGGAACTCATCGCCTCTTGCCATCCTCTGAGAGTTGAAAGTGTGAGAATAATGGATAAAGCAGAATCAACCATCTCTGAAGGAAAACGTGCTCTCCTGGGAATGAAGTGAAGAACTTGGTCCCTGTATCCTACACTAAACTGTAGGGAGTGGTGAGGGAGCCAGGTACAATCATTTCGATCCCCATTTTAAACTGAGGGAAACAGAGGGGTAGGGCCTTGTGCAGGGTCGCACAGCCAGTCAAGCGTCTGAGGCCAGATTTGAACTCAGATCTTCCGAATTTCAGGCGCAGCACTCTCTATGTGCTTCCTAAGTTGCCTTAATCTGAAGACTGACAGGCAGGAATAGCAAGACCACAGGATCATACGCTTAGAGTAGGACAGCACCTCAGAGGCCACTGCGTTTAGTGCCCTCATTGTACGGGTGAGGACTCTAAGGCTGATATCTGCCCATGGTCACACAGCTAATAATTAGCCGGTCAAAACACCCTCCTGTGTGCCCAACACTGTGCCTCTAAGTGCCTCCATTCAGACGGGGGAGGCAACATGTGCACTGATAGGCACAGCCCTGATATGTGGAGTGGAGATGAAAGGTAACCTTGGTGTGGGAGTCGAGAGAAGTTGGGGGGTGGGAGGCGGGGTCAGGAAAAGCCGCCTGCTGAAGGGACTGTTTGAGCTGAATCTTAAAGAAGTTCGGGAATCCTAAGAGAAGGTGAAAAAGGAAAACATTCCAGGCATGGGGGACAGCCGGTTCAAAAGCCTGGAGATGGGAGATGACAGGTGGTTGGCAAGGAACAACAAGTTGGCCAGTGAGGCCAGAACATAGTGTGGCTGCAAGAGAATGATGTATAAGAGGACTGACAAGAGCTTCAAATGCCACACAATGTTGTATGTGATTCTACAAGTCAGAGGAAACCAGGAGAGCTCACTACACTAGGAGAGGACGGGCTGACATGGGCTTTAGGAAAATCACTGGTAGCTGCATGTGAGTGTGGGCCGGGGTGGGGAGAGCCTGGAGGTGGACAGGAGGGTGATAGTCTGGGCTCGAGCAAAGGTCTGCGTTAGTATGGTCACCATTTCATTGGAGAGAAGGGGAGACGAGATATTGTGAAATGTGTGATGACTGGCCAAGGGATGAAACTGAGGTTGCAAGGATGGGTCAGTTGGAGGACAGTGATGCCCCTGACAGTAACCACAAAGTCTGGAATATGGGAGGGCATGGGAAGAAAAGAGTGAATTCAACTTTAATCAGGAGGAGTTTCAGATGCCTAAGGGACATCCAGTTCAACATGTCCAACAGACAGATGGAAATGCGGAGACCTGGCACTTGTCAAGCATTCTGGGAGGAACAGGATCTCTCGGAAGAGGGGTGCTCATGGTGGGGGGGAGGCAAATTTGAGGACCACGGGTCAAAGACAGGAGGCCAAACTGAAAACAAAGGAATGTATTATTGGCCTGCAGAGAGCAGCCTCAACTTCCCAGGGTACACAGCTTCCTGAGTCAACTTAGGATAGAGAAGTGAAGAATCTCCCAGAAGAGGGTGGAGAAAAGGAAGGAAGACTCAGCCATGGGAAAAGGGGATTTCTGGGAGAACATGTGCCAGACAACCAGCAGGGTTTGTTATCAAAACAGGAAGACATTGTCTCTTCAAGGACAGGAGATGAGGGTGCTGGCAACCAAATACCTTTAGAATAATTACAGTTCATTTAAATAAATCGGCAGGTATTTCTTATCCAAGGACAACCAATAGTTGCCGCCACCATGCAAGTTCATCTACTGGATCCCTGCCTCCTTTGTTATATTTTCTTCCTCTTCCATTGGAGATTAGGGCTTTCAGCACTGGGCCACCAGCTGGTTGGGAGATTTCTACAGTTAATCAAGAGGTCACCAAAGGTTTGTGATTCCTGCTCTCTCCTTCCTTCCCACTCCTCCTGGAAATATATGCATAAAGATTATAAATGAACCTTTTAGAACTGCTGAGGTCACTAAGAGAGGCAGTGGGGGGAGCACAGAGGGCAGTGAGGGAAGGGGGAAGAATGTGGCAGCATTTGGCCACCTCGCTGTTCCTGAATTTTCACTGGCCTCCCCCTCCTTACGCCCAGGCTTCAAACCCCGCTTTCTGCAAGAAGCGCGTTTCCCAGATCTCCTTACCATTAGTGTCTTCCTTCTGCGATCATCTCCAATTTATTCTATGTTATGTACTTACATAAATACATATATATGGAGAGAGAGGGATCTTATGTGTACACAGTTGCCTGCACACTGTCTTTTTTTCTCTTGTTTCTTATTTCAGCGATGACAATGCCACATTTTTTAAAAGGAACAGAAGAGCACTGAAGGAGCACTGAACCAAGCAGGGTAGTTTTGAAAGTTATATGCAGATTTTATTATATGTTTTTTTAAAAAAAACCAAACAGTGTGAAATGGAGATTCACAATTTCCTGTATAACCCTTTTTGTGTTCTGCTGTGGGTATGTGCATATGGAAATACTCTTTTTTAGTGCTTAAATTCAGAATTTTAAAAATGTTTTCTGGAAGCAAAAAAGAGAAGGATGAGGACTGAGAAGAGGCAACATTAGATGGCCACTTAAGAGATGCCTGGTAACTAGTGGCAGAAGTTGGATTTGAATCCAGACCCAACTCTCCCCTCTGCACTAAGCCCACCTCCCAGATAACTCCTCCTTATCCTCAGGCATGTGGAATCAATCCAAGCAAATGTTTGAAAATGACACATGCACCTCCAGCACCTACCCCAGTGCCCGGCATCTGGCAGCCTTGATACCTGCTTGTTGAGGGATTAAAAGGTCCAACTTAACTCTAAGAGGAAATTCTCAGTTTTAAAATGAGTTATCATCAATTTAGGAACCATGTTCTCAAGACTAGAAGTAAAAAAACCCCAACGGAGCCAATAGGAACATTGCTTTTCCTCGGCACACACCTCCTGTCATCATTTAGTACCTTCATGTAATTTACAATCTTCGCAAGAACTCCAAATTTGTATCCTGAGCCTCCGGAAAGGGCTTTGAAGTTAAAGGATCCATTACTGTGATCTGTAAGAGAAGAAAAGAAAAGACATTTTCTAAACACCTTCATGATGGTTCATGTTTTAAACTTGGTGTATGACTTCTAGACAGCTCAAGAGAGCCGAACCTCCTTCCCCAGACCCACCAGGAAGGGATTTTTATGTGAGTGTCTGTTCTTCACTAAATCCAGTCTATAAAATGCTGGTAACAAAAATCTATTATAATTCACAAAGGGACCAAAAGACATATTTCCAAACAGTCAGTAATGTCAAAGCAATAATCTGGCTTGGAGTTTTATGCTGTCGCGTTTCTTTTTGGTAGGACGACTTCCAAAGGGAAACACCCAAAGAGGAACCTCTGAAGGTAAGACCAGTGTCTGCAGACTCCATCCTTTATCACTGCTGAGTTAATCAGGCCCTGCAAGTTGCCCAGAGCAACACACACAGCCAGCATCGGAGGTCCGAAGAGTGACCTGACTCAGGCTGGGTCTTCCTGATTTCAAGGCCAAGCACAGCTGCTGCCTCTGTGTCTCCTGGGGAGAAGCAGTCCCCCAATCCAGAATGGACAAGAAGTAGCTGGATGGATGCTCCCCCAACTGAGCTGTCCCTACACCTTATCAGCCCACCTTCACTGCATTCCTACAATACTGCAGTACGAGCCTCACTTAGTGATGGATGAGGGAGGACGGGGGAGGAAAAGTCATAATTGCTAGTCGAAGTATACATCCTACTCACACATCCTACACAATACTGTGCTAACCTCCCATACTGATTACAGGAAGGCAGTGGGGGAAGAGAATTCATAATTGCTAATCAGTGCACATCCTACTCACAGGGCATCATTTAGTGCACTGGGGGAGTGAGGGGGCTCATGAAAAGAAAAAAAAAATCAACTGTCTCTTCCTTAGTAACAATACTTTAATCATAGGAATACCAAAGCAACAAATGAAATGGAATACTTGAAAAGGATCCCAAAGCTAAAGCAAGAAATCCAGGAAGGAGATGTGAGGACAGCGCAGTTGGTGTGAGCTGAAATTTCACCAAGAGTGGCTTGGGTGGGCACCTCCCTCAGAGAGGGAGCGGTGCCAGGGAAACCTGGGAGCCAGGACGGAATTCGGGCCTCCCCTTTCCCTGGTCTCCCAGTCCATTTCTCTTAGTACATTCAGTAACAACCAGCAGGGCCTCTGCTGGAACAGCTGGTTACTAAAGCGTGAAGGCCCCTTTCTCCCAGCTAAGGGACCTGACACAATACCTCAATTGCCTTAACTGGATCTCACGACAGATAAGCGATTAATAAAAGCAACAGAAACATGATGACAACACACATAAAATTCTCCTGCAAAACATGCCACCCTGGAATTAGCCTGGCAGGAAATGCTTCATATGTACAAATACATGACATTACTTTCTATATTCCAAATCTCTCTGCTTAACCAAGTGCCTGGGGAAGCTCAGCAGGTGAGCTTGGATGTAACGATCACAAAAAAACAAAGGGCCCATGAGCACCCTCGGGATCAAGCAGTCCCCCAGCAATCCCGGGAGTCCAGGGCTTAGGGCATGCAGCTGCTCACCTCCCGTGAGTATGAAGAGGTCAGCTTTGCCCAAGACCGCTGGCCTCTGCCTTTCAGCACCACCGGGGGCTGCACTAGGGAGGGACAGCTGGGGAGAAAAGGCCATCCACCAATGAAGACATGGTAATTAAGCCAGAGAAGAAGGGCCTCTCGGGGGGAACACAAGCTCTTTGGTGACTGGAGATTTTATCTCAGAGATTCACACCGGTTACCGGGTCTGTTTCTATTTTAGAGGTAGCTGAATCAAGCCCCTTTCCTTTACAAATGAGGAGTTTAAGTGACTTGTTCTGGGTCACCCTGACAGTATCTAAGCTGTGATTCAGGCCCAAGTCTTGTAGACACCAATCATGTTCCAGCTCTCTATACCCACCTCTCACCATAATCAAGCCACCCAGTACCGATAAGATGC
Organism: Trichosurus vulpecula; assembly: GCF_011100635.1. NCBI lineage: Eukaryota > Metazoa > Chordata > Mammalia > Diprotodontia > Phalangeridae > Trichosurus > Trichosurus vulpecula. Next base: position 3,866,816 of record NC_050578.1, read on the forward strand.
TTAGGTGCCTGCTATGTGCCAGGTGTCGTGCTAAGCCCTGGGGATGCAAAGCGAGGCAAAAAGAAAGACACTCAAGAGGGAAAGAACCAATCCTGACCATTCTGAATCCTCAGCTTCTCCCCCTTCTTGGCCAAAGCCTCCTCATAAATAATTAATTTGGTGGCAGAAGTGGGACTTCTATTGATTAAGGAAAAAAAATAGAAACAAAAGGAAACTCCTAGTTCTCCAACAAACCCCTGGAGCTGAGAAGTTTTGAAACCGACTCCCCCTGCCCCACACAGTTATTCTAGCCACCATTTGGGGGTTTTCTCTTCTGCTTTAAATCAGTCGGAAAATGGGCAAGGGGCACTTTCGAATAGCCAGGAAATCTGATTTAACACACTAATGGCGACACTCCGAATCCCTCTCCTCAGACAAAACACTTTTGGAAAAAAAGTCCCTGCCCAAATCATGGCTGTGCTGGATTTGTATTCAATTATACCGTTCAACCACAACAGTTACAAGCCAATAATCCAATTACCAGAAAGGGCTCTATAGAGTCTCAAAGTCAGTCTTACATTTCTCTGAATGCCCGTCCAAAGTGTGCTGCGCTGCTCTTCTCAGACCCAATCTTCTACAAAGAATACTCCTCTCTACTCAACATACTGGCTCTCAATGGAACCTCTCCACCCAACAGCCATTCCTCCTACTAAAGAACTTGATCTGTCTTTGCTGGTGAAAAAAGGAAAACTGAGCTGTTCCAACTGGGTTTAAATGGGAACCTCACCGTGCCAGATAGAAATGGTCCAGCTCTAAATAGACACCAAAAAGTTCTTTTGGGATCTAAGAGTCCCAAACCTTTTCTTTTCTCAGTTTTAAAATTAAGTATCACTTCTAAGCCCTCCTCCCCTCCTTGTTTCAACCTAAATAATTATCTCCAGGAAGAAGGTAAAGAGCCCAGGAGTCTGGCTCCTTGGGATGACCAAAAAATAACAACTAGACAGCTGCTCCCCTGCAAAACTGCTAGAGGAATTCAAAGAAAGAAATGGACACAACCCTATCTCCCAGAAACTTAACATTGGCGGGGAGGGGAATGTGCAACATATAAACAGTCGAACCTAATGCAAGGCAGCGTTCAACTTCGAAAGGACAGATCAAGCAAAGTGTTTTAGGGATAGCTGCTAAAGGGAAGGAGTTTCTGGGGAACAGAGGCGACATGAGGCAAGCTAAGCCTTGAGAAAACATCAGGACTCACAGAGATGGGGAGGGAGTCCCTGCAAAGGCCTCGAGCCAGCTAGGACAGGATGCTAAGTGCCCAGATCAGTGGAGGCCCATCTGGTTGGAAGGGCATCACATGAAGCTAACATTTACGGCGCCTGCGTGCTGGGCTCTGTGCCAGGTGGTGCTTTGTAGACGTCATCTCATTTGGTCCTCACAACACCCCTGCTGAGGAAACAGAGGCAAACGGGATTAAGTGACTTGCCCAGGGTCACATAACCAGTAAGTGTCGGGCTGGATCTGAACTCAGATCTCTCTGATCCCAGGCCTGGTGCTCTCCATCCACAGCATGACGTTGGTGTCCTTGATGACAGATGTCATTTATGCGGTGCCAGGCACGGTGCCAAGTATTCTACAGTTATAATCTCACTTGATCCTCACAGAAGCCTCCATTAATCAAATCTTTACAGCCCAGGAAACTGAGTGACCGGGGGGGGGGGGGAGGGGAGGGGAGAGTCACATTACTAGGAAGCTTATGAGGCTGGATTTGAACTCAGCTCCTCTTAACTCCAGGGCTGGCACTTACCTACCACCTCACTAAGGGTTGGCCAGAGTCAGATTGTACAAGAGTAACTCCCTTCTTGGGGAGTGATATAGTGAGACAGAGGCCACAGGAAGGCAGCGTCAGCCACTTCACACAGGAGGTCTAGGGAAGCAAGAAGAACTGAAGGGACAAAGGCTGGCCCCATTAGAGGCGGGGAGAACAAAGGGTTGACAAAAAGCTCCTAAGTCTCAGGGGAAGACCACCAACGCAGTCTTCAACAGGCTAGGCTGCAGGTGCTGGTGAAACATACACAGGTGCAAGACAGGGACATGGGTAGGGAGTTTAGGAAAGAGACGGGATGTGTGTGTCTGTGTATACACACACAAATAGGTGCACAAACATCCGTGTATTTGAGAGTAATCCCTGAGGTAACGAATGACTCCATGAAAGTTGACAAGCTAACTACATCAGAGCACAGAGGTGGCTAAGGATGAACTTAGGGGGACTCTCAGGTTCAGAGGGAAGGGGTGTGATGACAACCAAGCAAAGGAGAGTAAAAATGAACAGTCAGGCAGAAGAAGCAGGAGAGAGGGCTGTTCCAGAAATCAGAGACGAGCGTGCCTGTCACCCCACAGCCCCACCAACAATGGTCATTTTCACATTATGCCATCTTTGCCAACTTTATCAACTGAGATGGAAACTCAAGATGGTTTTTGTTAATAGTTTTCTGGTGATCTTTGTTTCTCTATGACCTTGATTTCCCCCTGTATCCTTCTCCTCTTCCTGCCTCTCAAAGAACCATCCTTTAAAACAAAGGTGTTTTTTTTTTAAAGAAAAAGAATAATAAAAAAACCTCAAAACTGAATTTTCAATACATTGAAAAAAAAAATCTGACATTATATGCAGAGTTCCATGTGGGCCTCAACCTGTGTAAAGGAGTTAATTGGAGGTGCCTTCTCATTCCTCTTCTGTGAAGTCAAGTTTATTCTTTGTGATTTAGCAATATTTCGTTTTGATTACTCTGCAAAGGCCATTATTCTCCGTTCACACTGCAGTTACCGCATCTACGGTTTCCTGGCTCTGCTCATCTCACTTTACATCAGTCCGCACAAGTCTTACAACTGTCTCCACATTCATCATTTCTCACTGCAGAGGAATATTCCATCACATTCACGGACGGACCACTGCTCGTTCAGCCATTCACCAATTGGGGGCATCTACCTTGTTACCAGACCTTTTGCTACCACCAAAGGTGAAGCTATAAATATTTTGGTATATACGGAGTCTTTCTTTCTGGCAAATACCACATGCCTCTCTGGCATGGATACCATTTTATTTACATCATTCCAAATTGCTTCCTTAAATGATTATACCAACTCACGGACCTAAAACAACACATTCATGTGCCTGTTTTTTCCAACACTGACTACTTTCATCTGATGTCATCCTTTCCAATTTGCTGGGTGTGAGGTGAACCTTCAGGATTGTTCTGACTTACATTTCTCTTACTATTGGTGATTTGGAGAATTCTTTCATGTGGTTGTGAATACTTTGCAATTCTTTTGAAAACTCTTTGCTCACATTTGTTCCTATATAAGGCTGTGTGCCCTGAAGTAAAATGTCAGGAGAGAAGCAAAGCACAGACCTCTTGCAACTGTAGGTAAAGGAGGGACTCTTGGCCAAACAAAGGATAAAGGCAATTACAAAAGTTAAATAATTTTGATTACATGAAACTGAAAAGGTATACAAATTTAATGCATCTGGGATAAAGAAAGCAATGAACTCAGAAAAAAAAAATCTTTGTATCAAGTATCTCTGAAAAAGCTTTGGTATCCAAGACATATTGAAAACTAACAGAAATAGGACCAAATGCCATTCCCCAACACATAAGTGATCAAAGGATATGAACAAACAGCTCTCAGTTATTTTAATGTGTATCCCTTGTTAATAGGCATTTAAGAATTTTTTCCTAAAGCTAAATATAGTTGATAAGCTGTACAAATACTTTAAACCAGCATCACAACTACTGGACACATTCCCCAAAGAGATCAAAGACAAAGGGTAAGGACTATATGAAAATATTTATAGCTGCACTTTAAAATTTTTTAATTCTTTTAGTTAATAGGCATGTACTCCCTCCCACTTCCAACTCTTTAACTCCCAATTTTTAAAAAAAAGTCAACCCGTTCCTTCTAACAAAGAGGCACAGTCAAGTGAAACAAATTCCTACTGACTGTGTCCAAAAACGTCTAACTCATCCTACACCTAGTCCCCCAACGTCTCTGTGAAGAGGTTCACAACATACTTTATCATCAGTCCTAGGAAATCCTGCTTGGTCATGGCCTTGATTTGAAGTCCTTTCAAGTGGCTGATCTTTACAGTGTTGGTGTTAACGGATAAAGATTCTCCTGGTTCTACTCAGTTCATACCAATCTTTCCAGCTTTCTCTGAAAGCACTCCTTTTTGACATTTATTACACCACAACAGGACTCCATTACATTCATAAACCATAATTTGTTGAGTTCTTCCCAAACTGACAGATACCAGCTCCCTAATTTCTAGTTCTGTCGATTCAAAAACAGCTGCTAGAGACACTTTTGTAATTATTGGACCCTGGTCTCTTTCTTTGATGTTTCTGGGGTACTACAGCTGGGCCAAAGAATATGCAGGCTTTAGTGACTTTGTCGGCACTTAGGGACCAATTCACAATTCCGCCAGTGTATCAATCATCTAGCTTTCTGCAAACCCTCCTTCCAACAACTGTCTTTTTAATTTTCTGAACTCTGCCAGTCTGATGGGGGGAGGTGGAAGCTCAGGGCTGGTTTAATTCATAGGTCTTTAATTATTAGGAGTTTGCAGCATTTTTTTACATGGCTATTGATAGTTTCAATTTCTTCCTTTGAAACTGCCTATCTGGGGTTTTTTAGCAACATCATTAATTGGGCAATGTTTTACACAACTTGGCATATACTGGTGCTTATACTGCTTGCCTTCTCAATGGGTACAGGAGGGGCTGGAGGGACGGAGAGTTTGGAACTCTCAGGGGAATTCCTATCTTCTAGATGACTTCTCAATCAGGGAATGGCCCTGGATCAGTACCTTGTACCACACAAAAAAGCAACCTTTATCAGAGGAACCCGATACAAAGATTATGCCCCAGTTACCCACTTCCCTTCTTATCCAGCTACGTGGGTTTTGTTTGCACAAAGCCCTTGGAGTTGCACGTACCACAATGGGTAAGGCAGCTGTTCTCGCTGGTGTCTGACCAGGGGCAGGTTTCATGAAGCGATGCTCCATTTTGTGGGGACCTCTCTTTTGGCCAGACTTGCCTAACTGCCATGGCCCCATGCTTCTGGGGCCTACTGCACTGTTCAGTCTCCTCCTCAGTGCCTTTCGCTTTTTCACAAGGCTGGGGCCTACTCTGGGCTACCTGGATTTAACTTCTCTTTGCAACTGTGCACATGCTGAACAATTCTGAGTCTTTCCAAAGCCACTCTGCCAGGAGAGCCTGCTCTGAGAGTCTCTACACACTAGAAAGGAGCCCCACAAACGTGCAGCCCAAGCCCAGCTGACTGCCTGAGAGCAACGCTGCTTCGTCACCCACCGGCAGCTCTCAGAAACGAGCTGCACCAGAAGATGGCAGGAGACAGATGGAGAAAACTGGGAGGGAGAGAGAGAGAGAAAGCAGGAGAGAAGAGAGGTTAAGAACCAGAGTGAACCAGAGAGAAAGCAGTTAGGTGAGGAGGAGATGGGAAAGGGGGATGAGCCACAATGGCAGCCTGCTTTCTAATTCATGCCTCACCCTCCTTGGTGGTAGAGTTGCGTTCACCCCCATTCCCACTAGTGATTATCGGGTATTTCTCTCCATTCTTCTTTTACACTCTTCCTCATATTCTTTGCCCCTACAAATCTCTTTACAAAGAAGAGGGTATAAAGCCAGGAGTGAGCTTGAGTCACAAAGCATTTATTAAGCACCTACTCCACGCCAGGTATTGTGATTGATTGCAATCTGCTTCCCTTGTGCTGTTTCTCTTCCTCCAGCCCAAGAATTTTACCCTTTCTTTCTTTTTATTCACCCCTCACACTCCACCCTCTGAAAATGGAGGGGGTTTTGCTTATGGTAATTCCTCCCTGGAATTTACCCTCCCCCTTCAAGCTGTTTTTCCCTCCTGTCTCTTCACTATCCCCCCTCTCCCTTGCATTGGACTGCCAATTGTGAGTGCCCTAGAATGCTCCTTTATCCAGATGAGATCAAAGTGAGGTTCGTGTGTAGCCTACTCCTCGCCCCCGCCCTCTCCATGCTCGTTTGATCTTCTTACACAATCCTGACTAAAGGAAATGGGCAATTCTACCTCCTTCCTCCCTTTTTTCATCCCTAGAGAATTCCTGTCCTTTCTTCTAAGGATCTTTAGAATGTTACCAAACCCCTTCCCCCATCTTTACCTTATCTGTAGGGCCCTCGATGACCCCCGCTACACATTAACACTGTGGCTACTTAGTACCTGAACTCTCTCTTTCTGACAACTGCTATTACTAGCTGTCTTTTTTCTCGGCCCTAACATTAGCCCCCTGTTAGCAAAGGTTCGATAATGGGATGAAATAGGGTGCCTGAACACCAGTTGGCAAGAGGAGGTTTGCTCTGTCATAACGCAGCAAGGTTCTCTGGATGTGAGGTAGCCCCTCCTCTCCAAATGGTGAGTAGGGCTGGGGATGGAGACTTGAGGGGTCTTCGGACATACACCAAGTCTGAGGAGCCCCAACTCCATCTGATGACCACAACGTGATTGCCCTTCAGTGACTAAGCTGTGGAAGGCAGGAACCAATCAAGTCCCACAGAGAGCTTTTTGCCTTTTAAGGAAAACGAATCTCTCCTGAAGGGAATCAGGAATTCTGCTCCTATCATAAGCTAGAAGCTCTGGATTTTGGCTCTGACACTCCCAGGAATTTCCATTTTGGGGTTTCTTTCAGGAAGGGAGCAGTGGGTTTTTTCTGTTTTCACTTTGGCCTCTCATTTTATTAGTTAAATTAAAGTATACTATTATTCATACTTAAGGCTTTCAGGCAGAAAAGGGACTCCTTGACCTCTTTTCCAGGAAAGATGTTTTTTTATGAGAGAGACTTTACATCTTCTGTCAGTTCTTCAGTCTTTCGGTTTTGTTCTAACATTTCTTGGTGCCACACGCAGTCACTGATCTCTGCCTAATCCTTGAGTAACGCTTTTTACTCCCAAGACCAAACTACGTATTCTTCCCCTTCTTCCCTCCAGAGCTCTCACTTTCTGTATACGATTTTTACCTCTTGCTTCATTTCTTCCAGGAATGACCTAGCAGAGCTTGTGGCCCACTGTGACTTTCTTTGACCCTTTGCTTAAAGATGACAAGGAGTTATTCTCTTCTTCTAGGCTTATGACTGAAGCATCCTGCAATCCACAACGTTTCTTTACCATCTGCACTATTTTCTAAGACTCAAGTTTGCCAGCCTGACTTCTGGAACAGACACTTTGTATCAGGGCCAGGCTCAGGAGGCCTTGTCTGCAGACTTCTTTCTATCACCTGGGGTCTGGGCGATAAGGGCAGGGACAGGCTGTGGCGGCTAGTCTAGGCAGCAGGGAAGCATGGGCCAGAGAGCTCTGCTCACTGCTATCACTGCCCTCCAAGCCCTTGGGTGGGGGTCAGAGTGAGGCACGTACACACTCCAGCTGCCACTGGGCTGAGTTTCCCATCTGCCTGCCCCTGACCCACAGCTTCATGCTTCCCGGGCTCTCCTCTGGTCCAAGCACAGGAAGGCTGTGGAATGGGGCTTTGCTGCCTGGATCCTTCCCCGAGTGGCAGGATTGTAGACGTGTAGCTGGCAAAACACACTTGGTGTAGTTTGGATTTCTTAATTATTTCTTGATTTGGTGCCCCCGTTTTTATTAATCCTTCTTTACATCCTACTTCGACATTGTGTCTCCCATGAGCAGAAACAGGAGAATAATTTACACCGTGAGAATAATGTAAAAGAAAACATTTTTTTGAAAGACTTCTGACCTCTGATCCGTGCAATGACCAATGACCACAAAGAAGTGATGGACTAGAGGAGTAGTGTCAACTGACTCAGAAAACCATAAACTAGCATTACCTATGTTGTAGTATATTTTTACTCATTTTGTCCCAACCACATCATGTGAGTCTGACACCTCTGGAATAGATGGTACAGAATGAGACACATTTTCAAAAATGGTCAGTGAGCTTGAGTGTTTGACTTAACAAAATTTATTAGTTACCAGGGAAGGGATTCCAGGGGAGGAGGGAATGCTTGTTTGTGGAAAAAAATAAGAAAAAAAGCATCAATAAAACATCTAAAAATATTCAAGAGAAAATAAAGTTCAAAACACAAACAACACAGTAACTTAGTTAAAACCTTAAATTCAATAGATTTTTAGAAAAACACTATGTAAAAGAAGTTTAGTTTGATATTCAATCCTCTTTATTTGTTCTCTGTACATTGAAAAATTTCATGACTAAAAAAGAAAATTTAACTTAAAATTTTTTAAAAGAAATCAAGGGAAAAAGAAGGCATCTGGAAGAGGAGGATTATCAATAGCATCCATGGCTGCCCCAAATTTAGGCAAGACGATGACAGGGCCATGGGATTTAGCATTTAGGAGAGAAATGGTCCCCTCTGAGGGATGAAGAGGTGAATGGAAAGAATCACAAGGGGTACACACTTTGAGCTTCTCAAAGACAGGGACTGTCTTTTGCCTTTGTATCCCCAGCACCTAGGAAAGTACCTGGCACACAGTAGGTGCTTAATAAATGCTTGTGGACTACAGGGACCAGAATCATTTCGTGGTGTCTTGGCAGACTCAGATGTAGAAATCCCTCAATCACCGCTAGCCTAATGGTTGGAATGTAAAGAGGGGTAAACGCTTCCCTCCCGCCCTGCTCCAAGCTTCCAGTCTGAAAAGTTCTGTACTCCATGGTTACTGGAGAAGGGGGTTGCAGACAGAGGGAGAAGAGAAGCATTCATGAACCAAAGATAAAAACCAAGCTGGTCCCTGCTCTCAGCAGCTTCAGTTCTCTAGGGGAGACACCACAAGCCTAGGAACCTGCTTGCCTGTTCCTTCCAAAGATGGGCTGGTGAGGGCCGTCCCTACCAAAACACTGCCCCAGAGCATGGCAGGTACCAGGGAGGAAGCTGCCCTGGATGGAGACCTGCCCCCAGAGCACTGACCACACCAGGAGGGCTCTCCTATGCTCTGCTCTCTCCCACCCTTGGCTTTCTTCCCTGGTGTAAATAAAAGACCTCAGCCCTTCAACATTCACTGGCCAGTGAATTCTTTTAAGTCCCCAAACTGCTGCAACAGACTGAAACAATTACATACAAATAGATCTTATACAACCAAAGTAGTATATACCCAAAAAAAAAGACTAAAGGAAAATAAATAAATATTTAACAAAAATGAAAAAATCTGGTAAATAATTATAAAAAGTCGATAAAAGTCTGGACATAATGAACAACAACAAATTACCCTTTTCAACCAGCAAGAGAACTTTTGGAAGTACACAGAGGAGACACAACAGAAAGTGACAGCCCAAAAGAGCCGTTAGGTTTTATCTGCTCTTCTCTCTGAATGTCAATATTCTGGATTTTAGACTTCTTTTAACCCATGGTCAAGACTGGGCGAGCTTTCCTTCAGACCGTGCCCACCACCAGCATGGGCGGGGTGGGGGTGGGGGTGGTGGGGTGGGCCTCCCAAGCCCTCTGATACATGGCAGCCAGCCCTGTTCCTGGGGGACTGGCCCTTCTGTAGAGCAGTCAGATCTGTGCCAGGAACATGGATGAAACAAGCTTCGTTTATTTATTCACATACCTGTAGATTCAATCAGTCGGTTCTGTACGCTTGTTGCCAGGGCTCTCACCAACCCTGGCATCTTTCTTAGCCCGAGGGTTCCTCTAGTCTCAGGGGAGATCTGTTTTGCAGTCAGAAAAACTTATCTAATCATTAATTTAGTCCTTTATTTTTTTTTTTCCATCTTTCCACTATAAAGTAAAACCAATCCAAAGATGCATGAAGGGCCTGGGGTTTTTGTTGGTTCCGACCTTAAGCAGGCAAAAACCACGCCCCCACTCTTCAAGCTCAAAGACAAAAAACAAAAACAAAAAAGGGGGAGGAAAAACTGGGATCACTCGGGGTACACCTGCCAACATCATTTTAAGTTTGTGAATGATTTCCTCTGGAGTGTGGTGAGGCTAAATGCAAATGAACAAGAAGGCAATTGTCAGCTGCATTATCATCCGACCAATAGTAGCCCAGCTCCATCTTGACTGTGCACCAGACTGCATTACCAGCAGCCCAGAGCTCAGCTCGATCAGCATCCGCCGAGAACAGGTAGGTCTTTATCATTTTATTATGGAGGAATTAAGCACTAGATACATCTGAAAAACATTTCATTAAGAAACCAGGCAAAGCATTCTCTTTAATGTGTATTTTTAAGCTCTGAATTTCTTACCCTGAAAGACAGGCTTTCATTCGGCAGATAAATACCAAAGGCTGTCTGTCTAGCCTGGACTCTTATCCTCCGTGCCTTAACAGAAAATTGATGACCGTGCCATTGTGTGGGAAATCTAATCCTCCCAGCCTCCGGTCAGTAAACCGAAATGCAGATCCGATGCTTCCCAGCTGCCTGCCAGTTTCACCTTCTGCAAGATATTTCATTTCAGCAGCATTATCTGTCCTGACAAAGGCTTTCCTTGAAGAAAAATCTAGACTGAAAGCAAATACTGCTGAAAGATGATTTCTGATATGTACCAATTATATTATACTGAAAAAAAAGTAGTACATTACCTGTAGAAAATTTTTAAAAATAAAACAGGAAGACCGATACGAAAATACAATCCATCTCTGAGCTGAATACAGACAAAAGAGCTAAGAGGTACGTTATGTTGTAACCTAACACATAAAAGCTTCAGACTCTTCTGTCATTTAAGTGAAATAATTTTGCTTTGAACTGTATAATCCAAGTCAGAGATTATTATTAAATGAAGACCTTGAATGCATATTTTTATTAAGGGGGAAGGGAGTGAGTCAATCATTTTACATCCATCACATCATGTAGGGATGGATGGGACTGCTGAACTGATCATCTGGAATAAAAAGAAAAAATGCATCTAAAAATTAAAACATGTCTTCATAAGAGTCAGTTATGGAAGGGAAGGTCCAGCAGCCTTCCCAGTGCTACAGTAAGGCTTAAGAATCAGAAGCCTCCGATGACCAAGCAATCAATTAGGCTTTATTAAAATGTGCCAAGCAGGAGGCTAAGGGCTAGGGATACAGAGAAAGGCAAAAACATCATCCCCATCCTCCAGAAGCTCACAATCTAATGGAAGAGACAACATGCCAACAAGCAGGTACCTATACAGACAGACAGGGGAAACGGGAGGTAATCTCAGAGGGAAGTGAGTAGCAGCTGAGGAGGGGCTGGGGAAGGGAGGAGAGGTCTCTTGCCCACGGAGTCCAAAAGGAAGCCAGGGGAAGGCAGGAAGTGGAGGTGAGGAAGAGAGTACTGCCTGCCTGGGGGACAGCTAGAAAAAGAGCCCCGAGGTTGGAGGTGGAGGGCCAGGATCAGCCAGAGGGCATCCATGGAGGGGCAGAAGCGTGGCAAGGATGGAAAGAGGAAAGGGCCAGGTTACTTGGGGCTTCACAAGCCAAACAGAATATATCCACTATTTGCTCCTGGGGGGTGGGGTGGGGTGGGGTGGAGGAAACCACTGGTGTCTATGGAATGGCTGGGGATCACAGTGTCAGAACTGAGTTTTTGGAGATGGCACCTGACTGGAAGTTAGATCCCAATTACTGATGGTAACTGAGAAAAGCTCTAATTCCATGTTATCAGAGCGTGAAGATCATCTTTGTTTGGCAGAAATTATAGCTTTGGGATAGCATTTGAAAAATAAAACAAATGACCCAGCCATTGTCTTGCCTTCCCCGGTAAATGGACAGCTAGGCCTCAATTAGTGCAAATAATGGCTCAGCCCACGGAGGAGTCCCACTCTTCCAATCCACGCTGCATCACTGCCATGGGGGTGGAACTGACGGCCATGTTTCACATAATTATGACTTCCCACGGTATGGACTCGAGTATGTGCAATGTCACTGCATTCGTTATTCGCACTAATTGGAACCCAGTTGTACTTCATCGCTCACTTATTTTAAAAGGACATTTCTGCAGCTGCTTTTCCCTCCAAGGAACAAGGTGTTTATTTGGCTGCTCAGTCAATGACCCATTAGTTGAGTAGTTGAATAGCCCCATCTAGAAACCAGATCTCTTCTAGGGTTCAGTCCAGCAACACTCTTGCCAATCACAAAACAATTAGGGCTCTGGATGCCAAAAGGTCCCAAATAAAACAATAAACACTCATCAAAAACATGGGAGAACTCATGAGGATCGAAGTGATTATAGACAAGCAAGACCAGGAAAAGATTCATTTTGTCATCCCAAATCTGCCAAAATGTAGGAGAGAGACAGGAGGCAGGCCTTCCCTGGCCCTTCTGATGAAGTACACAGTGACTCAGTTTAATCCACACTCCAATTTTCCTCTCCCCAAAGACTGCAGCACTGCCTGCTTGACCAATTATTTTTCGAAGAGACATCTCATCTTTTTGTGGTGGAGGCAAAACTCTGGAAACGAAGAGACTGCTCTTCAATGGGGGAATGGCTGGACCACTTAGAATATGGGGAATACTACCGTGCTCTAAGTGGCAAGACGGACGGTTTCAGAAAAATCTGGAAGATTTCTAAAGACAGATGCAGAGGGAAGTAACTAGAGCCTGAACACTTTCTACCAGAACATCCATGCAGACTGAAGAATCTCCTCCACACCCCGATCCATCAGGATCCAGATGGCCCGTGACCGAGGGAGCATTCAGCCCACTTCCCGCCAGAGAGGTGCGGGACCACACACACAACGAGACAGGTCTTTTCGGACATGGCCAACATGGCGACTTGTTTTACGTTTTTCTTTTTCTTTTCCCCCAGTGGGGAAAGGGAAGTGGGGAGAAAAGATATATACTTGATAATTGAAAAAATAAAATAAGAAATTTAAAGCAGCATCCTTCAATGCAAAGGAAAAGTCAGCTCAACTGTTTTCTATTGAAGAGCCTGTCTGTCTCAGCCATTGTATAACGACCCTGCCCTCCCTATGGAAATATTCTGCCAGGGAATTTTATATTATTTATTTTAAATGGATCAGACTCAAATTTTAATTTGAGAAGTGACAATGAAAGACTCCTAATGATACAGTTCTGTTTTGCCTGCCAGACTCTGCCTAATCCATCAGAGTAAAATTAAGTGTTTTAAAATATTCAATTACCACTAATCATCAAAAAAAATGGTTCTTTCAGACTCATCTTCCACTATATAATTTTCTAAATATCAAAGAAATTTATAAGGAACAAGTTACAATTCCTTAAAATCTCTCTGAAGTCTTATCCTAGAAGTTATTCCTTCAATCCAACTTGTTAGCAAGAAATGTGAAATTAAATCAAACCACTAATTATCTCGTTCCCTTTCCAACAAACACAATTTGCATTCCAGGGTGCATGGACAAAGCGTGTCCCAACCACCAAAACTGTCTCACACAATGCCCACAAAAATGTTTAAGAGCCTGAAAAATCTTTCCAGCCTCACCACAATTTAACGCAGGGCATTACTAAAACGTTGCTTCAAATGGAAGAAGGAAAGCAGTCAAGTGATCCCTACCTGAAGCTCGTGGGAGGGGAGGGGGCACTACAATATGATGAGAATTCCGATCTAAGTGTGGGCAGGAGTGGCAGCAGCCATGACCATCTCCCCAGGGTGTCTCGAGCAGCTTCACGCTGCGATATATGTATGTATGCATAGTCTGATATACGTACGTGTCTGAAAATACTCTACTGGACGACTCCATCACTCCCAAAAAAACGTGAACGTGCCTTCTGAGCCAGGTTCTTCACGTGTGACTATTTTGTGTTCCTTTCCAAGAGATCTCGTTTTAAGGAACTGAGATTCGACTACTGCTGTTCATTATGCTTCGGTCCTAAGTAGCCAAATCTCAATGCTCAGGGCCTGAGGCCAAACTGAATCGAAGTATGAAACAAGTGGACGTTAAAAGGGCATAGAGACAAATCATTCATCAACTATTCTTTAAAAGAAAAATAATGCTTTTTCTGCCTTTGGGGGGATGGAGAGAAGTTATTTCACCCGCTCCGACAGACAGAAAGCTTCCAGCTGCAACGGGATCAAGCGAGTGGCTTGCCCAGGGTCCCCCAGACAGGGCGAAGGGTCAGAGATCAGACACTGGGACACTGATTTTTCTCTTCATCTGATAACCAGGCTTCCATTATCATGAAAACACCTACATAACATTTCCAAGCAGCAGCCCATGACCCACTTACCTCAAACAATATCTGATGTGATAAACTTCCACTATAATAAACTCAATTACCAGCATTAATGGAGGGGAACAAAAATATAAATGGCCCCAAATGGTTGTCCAGAAGTCAATTCCTATTTGATTCAGTGTGATTTTGTACTTTCACAGAGCTACCCTCTCCAGGCACTCAATAGCTGTTAACATCATTGAAGCCTGAAGTTTTAATTTGATACGGAGAACAATCGGGGGACCCTGACTGGAGGGTTGGGAGAATGAAGAGAAAGACGCAAGTGCTAGGAGTGAGCAGGCTAGGAGGTCGTACACAGGGCATCCATGACCTCACTGATGACACAAGGAATCACCAGGCAGCCACTAGTGGGTATCCATGACAGGGGGTCCCCAAACCGAAGGGGAAAGCCCCCAAAGCAGCTCACACCCGCTCTTTGTTCATTTCTCATCTGTCATCTCTCAAATGAACCAAAAGCCTTTCTCACCTTATTTCCAAAAGGGAAAATATCTGACCAGCCCAAAAGAGGGTCTAATACTCAGTACTGCAATAAAAACATAATGTTACCACCAGCAGCACCACTGTGGTGCCTGTCCCCCCCCCCCCCGCCCCCAACAGCCCTGGGCTAAGTCTCCCTGGGCTGGAGTCCTGCTTGGGACATTAATACGTGACCCTGGGCAGGGCACTTCTCCAGCCTGGTCAGAGGAGGAGAGGGATAAGATCTCCTCAGACAGGCACAGAGAAAGGCTCTGGATTCACTAGGTGACTAGCTGACCCTCCATTCCCCCATTCTTGTCTCTGAAAGAACCAAGAATTCTGCCTTTCTGGCTCTGGAGGCATGCAACTTTGAAGAATCACCAGGGAGGGAAGTTGCACAGACGTGGGGAAAAATTCTGGGAAGCCCCTTGCTTTCATTTGGCCTGGATCTCCTGTCTTGGATACAAAGCTGCCCAATTACCTCCAGTACCTTTATTTCCTTCCTCACTCAGCCATCCTCCCCAGCCCACTTGCACATTTAAGAAGGCCTACTGTGTGCCAGGAAGTGTTCCAAGTGATGGGGATACCAACACATGCAAGCAAGAGTGTCCCTGACCTCAAGGGGCTTACATTCTAACAGGGGCAAGACAGCATGTCAAGGGAATTGAAGAAGGAGGGGTGAGGATGAGGGCACAACTTAGAAATGGCCAGGCCTGGTTCCAGGTAAGCCAAGGCCAAAGCTCCCCTGCCAGAGTCCAGGCTCCAGGGGGAGGAGGCTGGCTAGAATACAAGCACAGGCCTTGGAATGGCCAGGAAGGGAAGTCTTCAGTCAGTCAACAAGTAATGATGAAGCCCCTACTATGTACCAGGCTCTAAGTGCTGGCAATACAAATAAAGACAAAAACATGCCCAGCCCTCAAGGGGATCCCACTCTAATGGGGGAGACAGTATACAAACAGGAGTCTAGACAAGGTAGACATGGGGGAAACCGGAGGCAGTCTCAGAAGGAAGGCACCAGAATTTAGGGGGAGGGATTAGAAAGGCTTAACGGAGAGGAGGGCGTTTTAACTGGGACCTGAAGGAAGCCAGGGAAGCTGAGAGGTGGTGGTGAGGAAACACAGCATGCCAGGCTCGGGGAGGCCAGTGGTGGGAGGTGGAGCTAAAGGAACAGCCAGGAGGTCAATGTCATTGGAGCAGAGAATTTGTGGAGGAGAGTAAAGTATAAGAAAATGGGAAAGGTACAAGGGCCGATCAAAGGCTTGTTATTGTCGTCGTATCTGACTCTTCATGACCCCGCGGACCACAGCACGCCAGCCCCTTCTCCTTTGGCCCTCAATCTTTCTCAGCATCAGGGTCTTTTCCAGTGAGTCCCATCTTTTTGTGATGTGGTCAAAGGACTGAAGCTTCAGCTTCAGCATCTGACCTGCCTGAGTTAATTTCTTTAACTACTGACCTCCTTGCTGTCCAAGGGACTCTCCAAAGTCTTCTCCAGCACCGCAACTCAAAAGTGTCGATTCTGTGGCGCTCAGCCTTCCTCAAAGTCCAGCTCTCACAGCCATACATTGGTACTGGAGAAACCACAGCTTTGACTCTACAGACCTTTGTCGACAAGATGATGTCTCTGAATGCCAAAAGGGAGATTTTCTATTTGATCCTAAAGGCAACAGGAGCCACCCACTTCCAGTGGGGGGGGGGGCAGTGTCAGAGGAGAGAAGGGGGCATATTTGAGTGATGGTGCAAAGGCAGAATCACCAGGACTTGGCAACAGATGGGATATGGGAAGCAAGAGGGAATAAGGAGTGGGAGATGCCTCCTAGATTGCAAGCCTGGGGAAGGATGGCGGTGTCCTCAACACCAAAAGGAAGGTTTGGAAGCAGGGGAGAGTTTGGAGAGGAAAGATAAGAATGAGCTCTGTCTATGGGACATCCAGTTCAAAATCTCTTAAGACTCTAAGAGGACGTGAAACTGGAGGTCAAGAGAGAGAGAGAGGTTAAGGAGGGACAAAGAGCTCTGATTATCGAATCCATGAGACCTGATGAGATTACTAAGTTAAATAATACAGGGAGAAGAAAACGGGTCCAGACGCATACAGTCGGGGGCACGACTGGCAAAAGATCTAGCAAAAGAAACTGAGGAGCCATGGGAGAAGTGGGGGAGAACCAGCAGAGAGCAGTGTCACAGAACAAGCAACAGGTTAACCCTCAAAGCCTACTGATGCTTCATAAGGAAAGGAAGGCAGAACAGAAAGTCTGCTTCTGATTTGCAGGTCAGAGATGGGTCCCAAATTATCACTTAATTTAGAAAAAAAGGAACAAGTTTGGAGGAAAAATGATTCATTATTCACTTGATCGCAACAGGCAGAAATAAAATTGGTTTATTTATACTCTTAGTTTAAACATAACAGACATGCTCCCAACACTTCAACAACCTGGGTGTTCCAGCTGACAGGGCATATGTGTCACTCTGCTATTCTGACCTTCTGTGCACTGTATGTGACCTAAATTTTCTACCTTTGTGTCTGGCAAGTGAAATTTTGAAGTTATTTTGGAGAGTATGGGTCTAGGCGGTGGGTGCCCATAACCTCAGATCTGTCTCCATACTGTCCCTGCCAAAGGCCTGAGAAGACATCGTCCAGAGGCTCCAAGATGGAAGCTGGACACAATAAGGAGTCCCTAATTCTTTTAGACACTAATAAATGAAGCAAGTGAGACCTCTGGGGATCTGAGTTTGTCCGTTTTGAAAGGTACTTCCCCAGGTTTTTCTAAGCACCACAATCAGCTAACCTCCACACCAGCTATTCTGTTCACAGAGGCTGACGGTTACATTCAGCGACTGCCACAGTGTTAGTCACCCTTGCAGAAGGGCACCATTGCTGCTGGTTTTTTTTCCTATTTTTTTGCCTCTCAACCACTGTCCTCCTGACCCAGATCCTCTGACCTAGTAGTGTTAGGTACAGAGAAAGCCAGAGTTCCAGAGGCACATCAAAAGAGGTAACCAGCAAGAAGGAAAGCCAAGCAGGAAAGGGCACAGGGATCCTCACTAGGCATTTTCCAAAGGCACGTTTTGAAAATGGTAAATCTTCTCCTAGGTTGTAGTTCCTTCACCACTGTTTACTACTAATTCAGCTGCCTTTTCTTTAACAATTCCGCATATGACTATCACGTCTGAATCAGTCTGACTGCCAATTAGAGCTCATCAGAGATCCCAGAGTGTGGTTCACAATCTGTATTAGCCTGCATTCCACTCTAAGTTGCAGAGAGGTGTGGCAGAAGGTGGCAGCACCATACACATTTTCCAAGGATTCTTGGTGACACTCAAACACCACCTATAAATGAGCATCACGTTAGTCCTATAATCTTCTTTTTTCCTTTTTTATCCTCACAGCCTCTTTCGGACCAACCACAAGCAATGGAATCAGTAAGCACGGCCACCCTCAACACCACTCTCTGGAACGAGACCACCAGTACCGGCAGCCCACCGACCACCACATTGGCCTACCAGTACATCGGCTTCCAAGTCCAGAAGGTTTACCCTTTCCATGATAACTGGAACACGGCCTGCTTCATCATCATGCTTTTATTCATATTTACGGTCGTCTCTCTGATGCTCCTGGCCTTCATTTACGAGGTGCTTGACTGCTGCTGCTGCGCCAAAGACAAAACCCTGAGCGAGTTGGAGAGTGAGCCGAGCCCTCTGCGAACCATGATGGACAACATCCGGAGGCGGGACACTGAAGTGGTTTAGCGCCTGGGCAGGGAGGATGCCAGACAGACCCGAAACAGCATGTTGGCACAAAGCCTCTGAGCTCTGTTGAGGGGGAGGGGGAGAGAGAGAGGGAGGGAGGAATCCTGAGGTCCTGGCCCCCACCGGGACAACATCCATCCCAGCCAAGCACGCCGGGGAGCCCAAGGGGCTAGCGGAGTCCAACCATCATCAACTCTTCAGTTACCCTTTTGTGAGAAGACATCATAGTGCAAGTTAAATGTGTCCCTTTTTGAGTGGGTTTCACTGTGTGTATCCATGGTAAAATCCTGATAAATACAGTTTGAAAA
Source organism: Trichosurus vulpecula (assembly GCF_011100635.1). NCBI lineage: Eukaryota > Metazoa > Chordata > Mammalia > Diprotodontia > Phalangeridae > Trichosurus > Trichosurus vulpecula. The sequence continues at coordinate 3,885,489 of NC_050578.1, forward strand.
TTCCATGTGGGTTTTGTCATGGTCTTCCCCCAAACTCCCATTTTACTGACGGTTAGCTGAGGACCAGGAAACCTAAGGTAAGACACAGGCAGAGAGGTCTTCAGCAGCAGGTGCAGGATCTGAAGCCACATCACCCAAAGCTAAACCTCTGGGTGGTTTCATTCCTTTGTCCCACCTGTAATTCAGCATCTCTATGATTTAACACCAAGCAGCAAATCAGAACCAGAGAATAGCCGGGTACAGGATGACTCTCATCCTGATACACACAATACTGACTTGGATCCTAATGATTCACAGGATTCATCTCCTTCCACAGGCCCTTCAGCAATTAAAGAAAGCACCCGAATGCTCACCTGCATCCAAAATGAAATAGATCCCATAATATCAACCAGTCTCACATTTCCTACTCCTAAAAAAAAATAAAAAAAAATTTCTAACTTTCTACATTACTTTTAAAGCTCTGACCTTTAGAGAGGATTGATACAGTATGTTCAATGTAACTGAATATCCCTCGAGCCAATCAGTAATGGCTAGCCAGAAAAGCAAGGAGAAAACGTATTCCCTTCCCTTTCATTCATTGGCGCATGGCCGTGGGTGTGGAACCTACCAATGCCACCAGACTCTGCCAATGGCTTCGTTAGCTTTGCTCAGGTGCTTCGCTCTTTGTTTTGTTTTAAACAGATTTGAAAATGAAGGCAATATTTTTTAAAAGATAAAATTAAAAAGTAATAATAAATGGCCAATACCTCTAGCATACAGTACTTGTCACCAAGATTTCCCAAGGCCCTCGCCTCATCTCTGCAGAAATTCAGAGGAAGGTCAAAAGTGTATCTATATTCAACACGATTACGAGACAGACTGATACTGAATCTGTTCACAGATTAACAAGCTCCAAACACGTCCTACAAGTTAACAAACTTCAAAATGTAGTGAATCTAATTCAAAAGCTGTACCAGTAAAGACACATCTACTTGTTAAGTGCCACTGCAGCAAAAGGGAAAGAGAGTGAGTGAATTCTGGAACTGGGAAAAACTTTAGAGACCATCTAAGCAGTCCAAATATCTTATTTTACCTATGAGAAAACTGAGTGAAGCATAAAATCAACAAAAGCTGCCAATAAAAGGTCAATACTTTGCCCCATTTTCACACTGTGATTACTCAGGCTGATACATTTCTTTGCTTGTAAGGGCCCTGTGTGAACACTTGATGATTTTACCAAACCTGCACCCCCCCAGGACTGACACCTGAGCATTGCATGCACTCCCCAGATGTGCAGAGCTGCACACAGCAGACCAAGTACACAGGCCTCCCCCAGGCACACAACACACAAGATGGTGGCAGGGTTTCACGCAGCACTCCACGAATTCCCCAGTGACCTCCTTCGGTGGCACTCCTGATCACAGCACACAACGGCCCTGACCAATGTGGTTGCTTCTGCATCTCGAGCCTCCAGACTCTGTGAATGTGGGTAGATAATTCTGAGGCCCACTGGACTCCAATCTCAATCCTGGCCCAAGGATAAAAAGGGCTCTTCTCCAATCTCTGTTCCCTCGGCCCACCCCCCCGCAGGTGGAACAGTCAGTAATCAAAGGGCAGCCTCTATATCTGATCTCCAAACTCTGAGTGCTGCCCTAGTGCCCGCCAGAGCTGGCTGAAGGCCTCACCAGTGGCTCAGCCTCCTCCCTGCCTGGTTCCCAGGCTCATCCGGTCAGGTCCATGGTCTTGGGAAGCCCACGGCCAGGGTACTTCTCCATTCCATGGTCTCTCCTCGTTCAATGGGAGCGGCACCCCATTTCCACTTCTGTTTTCCCCCTTGAGCACCCCAGGCATGGAGGGCGCTGCCTTGTAGAACAGCAAGACTCTGCATCCTGTCACAGTCACATGGGCTCCAGCGGGAAAGTCCCTTGGGGACAGACTTGGAGGGAAGGAAGAAAAACTCTGCTGCAAACCTAGCCTCAGACATTCACTAGCTGGGTGGCCCAGGGTAGGAGACTGAAGTCCTTGGAGCCTCAGCTACCTCATCCACACAGCAAAGACACTAACGGTGACGATCCAATGAAAATGTAGAGGATGAGATTTGTAAAGCCAAAAGCTCACCTTTACAAAAAGATCTCAGAAACACCTAGTCCAAGGCAAGTCCTCAGACGCACAGCAGGTACAATCAATGAATTTACAATGAACTAAATTCGAGATTTCTGATGGGTAAAGTCCAAATCAACAAGCATTCAGCAAGGCCCTATTATGTGCCAGGTACTATCCTCAAGAAACACACATTCTATGAGGAGAGACAACACACATGTGGGTGTGGATATATGCACATGTTTACACATGTAAAGACTAGATAGGAAAAGAAATACCAGGTAGCGAGAGGAGGAAGAGGCCAAGCCAACAAAGGCTAACACGCTCCAGGCTGTTACTATAACCAGGTGTCTCCAAGCATGCATGGAAAAAACCTCTGTGGGACGGACTTGTTTTTGTTTATTTTAAATCTTGGCAAGACTGAGCCCTAGGGATTCAGGGAAAGGCAAAGGTATGGTCCCTCCCTGAAAGGGCACACAGTCTAGTGGAGAGGACCCGCCAACAGCCACACATCCTGGAGAGGAGCGACTTGGAGAAAGGAGGGACCCAGAGAGGCCTCAGGCAGAAGGCAGGATTAGAGATGAGTGTTAAAGGAAGCCAGGAAGGCCCAGAAGTGGGAGCGGAGGAGCAGGGCATGGCAGGAATGGGGAACAGCCCATGAAAAGGCCCAGAACCAAGAGGAGAGATAGGAGACAGGAGGAGCAGAAAGCAAGCCAGTCTGGCAGCCCAGAAAGCTTTCACTTAGGTCTAAGTAAAAGGCTCTCACTGCCGTCTCTAGGCACTGAATCTTCAGGGTATTTACAAAGCCCTCTGTGTCAATTGTCTGTACCACCTCCATAGCCTGCTCCAGCCAGGAAAAAAAGGAATCTGCATAGTCAGTCTTTATTTTATCCACGTGGCCTAGGCCCCCAAACCATGAAACAGAGCCTTGACCCCAAGATAGCTCAGGCCAAAATAAAACAAAAAAAATCAAGACATCCCCACTGACCTCCCACCAGGCACAGGGCCCTACCCTGGAAGGTTTCACGACCGAGTCACTTCTATGGTTCTTTTGTATCCCAAGCTGGCCAAGCCTGGGAACCTGTGAATTCAGGCCAATGACTCACTTCCTAGCAGAGTAAGGCTAGCAGCATCCTTGAAATGATATTTCTTCAAGACAGAAATCCACCGGAGGAGAACTGGAAAGCCCACATTCCTAAGGAGGACAACCTCATTCCCTTCTCTCTCCAATTCCTCCAAAAGGGAAGGCTGGTGGAACAACATTCTAACCCCTCCTCCCATACAAGCTGGGCTAGGTGGTGGTATTGAGTCATTTTTCAGCTGTTTCTGATCCCATTGGGGTTTTCTTGGCAGATTCCGGAGTGGTTTGCCATTTCCTTCTCCAGGTCATTTTACAGATGAGGAAACAGAGGCAAACAAGGTGAAGTGACTTGCCCAGGGTCACACAGCTACAAAGTGCCTGAGGCTGGATTTGAACTCAGAAAGATGAGTCTTCCTGACCCCAGGCCTCCCATTCTATCCACGGCACCACAACTTTTCCTTAAAAGGTGCCAAAACCATCTTCGATGGTTGGCTGACTCCTGGAGTGTGTGGGCCCCTCAAGTACAGCTGAACGCTGCTCAATGCCTTTTCCTGCTAAGGCTGTTAGCTGCTGAATAATATCCAAAGGTTCCTTGAACGTAAAAGACCAGGGCCCTGACTACAGTCCGGTCCAGAACAGAAGGGTCAGGCAAAGCTTGGCTGGAGATGGATCAGGGATTTGGAGATAGAAACGTCGGCTTCTCAGTCTCTAAATTATTGTTCCATTTAGTTGCAACTTCTTTGTGTCTTCTGATTTTCTCATTAAAATAACTATTTTTCAGGCTCAGCTCGTCCAAGATTCCATACTCAGAATCTATAGTTCACATGCCAAGGTCTCACACAACAAAACGGGACATGAGAGAACCCCTGAATTCTTGGACAGTAAAGTTTGAGGTCAAGAAAAATGAAGAGCGTGGATATCTGTGGTGTCAAACTCTGAGGAGATCTCATCCTGAGAAAATCATAAATTCACATTGTCTATGCTGTGTTATATTTTCATTTACTTTGTTAAATATTTCCCAATTACGTTTCAATCTGGTTTGCAGTCACCTGTAGTCTGACTTCTGGCGTACAGGACTGGGCGTTCATTCCATAGGCACGATAACAAATATCACCAGGATAAAAGAGAAAAACAAATCTCAGTTCCAGATTCAACTTCCTACAATGTGACCTACAAAAAAATAAAGAGTAAAAGTCTGGCACAGAGTCTACCCTCAAGATGACAATTCAAGCTCTCTTCACCATCCAGGATGGTTTTTCCTATCCTTTTTTTTAAAGCAACACTATTAAACGATGTAACCCTCAGAGGAGTGTTGTGAAGCTTAATAAGTCAATGTTTATAGAACACTTTAGTAATGGAGAGCTATTCTGAGAAGCTATACATCTGAGCTGGCTAAATACAGTAATGTGAAACACTTTCACTCCTAGTGAGAACCACAGCTTGGATCCCACTGAACCCTGCACTAATGCTGTTTATCTTTGTTTGGGGTTTTGGGGAGATGGGGAGGAATCACATTGTTGGGGTAAAACCCTTTAGAAACCTCTCCTACTCTACACTGCCTTGAATGAGATGCTAGACTGCCACCAGCCTTAGGCTGAATCCTCCTTGACACGCTGAAGAACAGAGATATGCACCATTGTAAATTCATTTAAGATATAAGACAGAAGTAGGACAATTCCCCCAACCTCCAGTGGAAATCTTTCTGTATTTAGTCACATTAGCGAGGCCGGCTCACCTGCTTACTTAAAAAGGCATTGTTAGCTCAGAGCAAGAGTCAAAGACTAAATGAGTCTGGAAGTTAGTGCTGGATTTTAATTAAAACTTAATAGAAAACCTAGGGCTTTGAAGAAACCAATGTGAATTTAAGCATAACACCTTCTGGCCCTCCTGAGGAAGTATAGGCCTGGAGCTTGTGTCATGAGCTGCACCATCAGGCTCATGTGGCCCATCCTCGCTTCCTGCCCTTCCCTCCCTCTGCACAATGTCCCTTCAGCTCTCCAGGAGGGACACAAGGAGCCGTTCTTTGTCCCACAGTGATGCAGCCAGCTGTGTCCAGCACATGGGAGCCAGAGTCACAGGCAGACCCCCCTTCAGAGCCTGGTTGGACCGCTGTACTGCCTCAGTCTCCAAACCTTCCACGGTCCAGATTTGACCTTCTCTTTGCTTAGTCCCCAGGTCTCCACAACACTTCCCAGACCTCTGTAGCTAAGTGTAAATCCTTCTCCAATGCCTTCCCAGTTCTTGTTACTATGCTGTCTTCTTCAACTAGAATATGAGCTCCCTGAAATTAAAGAACGCCCAGTCAGCTTCCATGTGTGTCCCTACAACTTGGCACAGGCCCTGGCACATAGTAGGTGTTAGTGAGTGGTTTCTTCCTTCCTACGATTTCTTTTCACTTACATTACTACAGCCATAATGCATGTTCTCTTGGTTCTCCTACTTCACTTAGAATCAAACTAGTCATCCTGCATTTCTCTGCCTTCCTCAAATTCATTTCTTCGAATAAAGCAGTATTCCACTATACCAATACACCACAGTTTAATCAAGCATTTCCCAACTAAGTGGCACCCATTTGGTTTCTAATTCTTTGTGGCAACAACAAAGCCACGAATATTTGATAAGAATGGAACCTTTCGGGGGGGCGGAGCCAAGATGGCAGCTGGAAAGCAGGGACTTGCCTAAGCTCCCCACCAGGTACCTCCAAAAACCTATAAAAAATGGCTCTGAATAAATTCTAGAACTGCAGAACCCACAAAATAGCAGAGGGAAGCAGGGATCCAGCCCAGAACAGCCTGGTGGGTCGCTGGGTGTGGTCTACTGCGCACGGAGCTGAGAGCAGAGGGGAACAGAGCCCAGCGTAGGCTGCATACACCAACCAGAGTGGGACCTGGGCGGAACAGACCCTAGCATCCTGAATCAGTGAGCTGTGGCAGTTACCAGACCTTTCGACCCACGAACACCAAAGACAACAGAGAAGGTTAG